>NC_079560.1:1377500-1467500 GCF_015846415.1 Triplophysa dalaica
AATCAGATGCAAGACAACAGCCAGGTGCCCGCCCCCCTGGCCATGTGCTGATTATCAGACGTCTCATTATTCATACAGTCATCTCATGCATTTTATTTCTTTATTAAGTGTGAACAGAAAAGTCTTTTATGGTAAAATGCATTTTTGCACGTTTATCGCATACTGCCAGAAGAAAAGGTGCCAGTTCAAGCAGATAAGTTAACTTGAGTCGTTTCAATTTCATGGAGCTTTCCTTCTTAACTAGTGGGCCTTTTTAAACTTACAAGGGGACCTTAAAATCGTTTAGAATAAGAATATATGTTGTTTTCTATAGGGCGCTGGAGTGGATCAGACGTACTATCAAGGCCGACCCATGTTCATCCAACAAGGTCAAATTTCCTCTGCCTCACGTTCACGTTCTCTTCACACACTTCACATGAAATTACAGTGAGATGATGACCAGTATCTGCTGTTTATGTCTCTCCTTTAGGGTCGTGTGATATATACAGTCTGCCTGAGGTCAAAGGTCAGACCTCTAAACCTGGTGATGTACCCACGTATGTGAACACACAACACATTGACACGCAGGTGCTGGCGGCACTCCAGAGCGAGACGGAGACGCCATGTGATACGGGCACATTCGGGGCGGCTAAAGACAGTCCCAGGAAAGATCTTTTTGACATGAGTAAGAGATTCAAAGAATACCAAACTATTCATATCGTGCCGCCGCTTTCTTTCATCATACCACGTTGTGTCTTTATTGGATTATCAAATGTGGAAAGAATCATTCGGATCATTTGATCATGGAAGAATTTATAATATATGTTTTTTATAGTTCTAGTATACTACATACGCTTTTGATATTGCAATATAGGTTTTATTCCATTAATAACTCTTGACTTTTTTATTTATTTATTTTCAACAAACCTCAATGTTTCAATCATTCGTTTTAGTAAACTACAATAACCTTGCTTGAACATTATAGATCTTGTCGAGATCTTTTAGAGTTGCCGCTTTTGACGTAACCGTGTCCTGTTTTGTGCGCAGAGCCGTTTGAAGACGCGATCATGACTCAGAGTCCAGCCGCAGGTCCGCCCGCCGCTGAGCTTCATAAAGCCGCGTCTGTGGATAACTCCAGCCCGCTGCTGGTGCGTGCCGCCGCTCTCAGAGCTCAGGAGGAGCTGGAAGACCAGACCTGGTATCACGGAGAGATGAGCCGACGACAGGCAGAGAAACTGCTGCTCCACGACGGAGACTTTCTGGTGCGGAAGAGCACCACCAACACGGGCTCGTACGTCCTGACCGGGATGCACAACGGACTGGCCAAACACCTGCTGCTGGTGGATCCTGAGGGCACGGTGAGAGAGAGACAGAGAATGTTTATCACACCAGTTTATAGTTAGCGTCATTTCCCAGCACGCTTGGACGTTCTGTGATCCGAGCGCAGACATGCATTTGGTTATTTGAAACTAAATCCACTTTATCTTCTCCAGGTTCGGACTAAAGATCACATATTTGAGAGCATAAGTCACCTGATTGGCCATCACCGTGACAACAACCTGCCAATCGTCTCGGCGGGAAGCGAACTGTGTTTGAAGCAGCCGGTGGAAAGAAAACAGTGAGGAATCCTCGGATCACGTGGGCAGGGTAACCCCACCCCTCTCTTTCACCAAAACACACTTTCTCATCGTATAGTTCTCTTGGTTAGAGAAGACGTGATGACTGTCAGACGTTTGGAGGTGACGAGGAACGACGGAGGACGGCGCTTTTTAGATCCTTATGGACCATTTGTTTTGGACGATGAGACGTGGCGCTCTCGTGGACTGAGACGTGATTCACAAAACTGTGTTTTATCGCGCCGGTTAAGAATCTCTATTTTTGACGATTTTGGTGGGTTTCGGACAGCTGAAAGCGTAAATCCTAGATATAGTTTAGAAGAAAGCGACTCGATCTTGAAGACGGTCGAAGTGAAAACTAGTTTCAGAAAATCGTATTTTAGAATAAACAAAGTTTTAGTTTTGTCTATCAAGCACAACTGGATTTTCATGTTTGGTGGTAAGAAATTAGACGAAAAACAAATGTTTGAGAAAAAAATAAAGCTGTTTATATATGGGTCTATTTGAGGTCCTTTGCAGCGGCTAGTGTGCGAGATGCTTTGGTAGCTTCTATCAAATCACTGTTTTATGCTTTTCAGACGGAGGACATGAATGTGTTTGCTTTAACACAAGTCACACGCTGCACGTACAAAACCCCACAAACACACACACACGGCTTTACAGTACCTACATTTTTCTATGACGTTGAAACCTGTGGCACTCGCATGACTTAAAAAGCGTAAACTTGTACTTGTGGTCATTGTTGGTAGCATCCAGAGCCCAGCGGAGGTGCTTGTGTGTTTGCTCACAGTGTAAAATCCTTCTGCTTTCCCACTAGTCATTCCCTTGAGTTACTTCTTTAAACTTGTCGACGGTGTGTATTCGTTCGGTCGAAAGCTTTCGTTTAGACCCTGAATGTTTCTATCGGTCGTATGTTTTTCATGGTTTGACTGTGGGCTTCACAAACAAACACGGTGATATTATTACGCTTATTCTTTGACATTAAAGGATTATACATGAATAGCATAAGCAAGGCTTTTGTGTGTGATCAATAAGAGTCAGTGTTTTATTGCCGATGAGACAAACTTTCTGAAATTGCATCATTAACACGCACCGAATGCTTCTTAATTGGAAAAAAGTCATCCAACAGCAATGTGAAAGCCTGACAACATGAACAAATCCAGATTATCACATAAAAAATCATTTTGAAATGTTTCTAAATACATGTACAAGTATTTCTGTTGTGTTGCTTAAAGTGAATCTGAACTTGTTTTCTTTGCCGTATTTGAGGTCTGAACAAATACACAGAATCTTTTCTGTTCTTTTCACCTGTTTCTCCAGTTTTCATTTTCTGCAAATAAATGCAATACTTTAATTTGAAGTTTGGGAGAAATATTTTTAGTAGCTCACAGAATGAAACAAAAATGCATACTTCGAAAAAGTGAAAATATGAGTGAAAAAGTGAAAAGGTCTCTTAATTATTCCCGCAGGTGTATTTTTTCATGTTCTTTGTTAGATTCTGTTTCAGATCCAAGAAATGAGAACCAAAATCTTGTGGTATTACATATAAGGCCCAATATGTTTTTTTCCCATTAAATAATGAGAGCATTTATTTTTTTACATTAATGTAATATAATCTAAATTATGTCATGAAGTTCGTTCATTTTAGTGTAACATCACGACAGACGAGATAAAAAATCAACAAGAATCTAATATTTCAACTATTTAAATACTGGCGAGTTATGTTTTTCAATTTGATATTTCAATATTAATACATTTTGTTTAAACACGTTTCACCCTAAATCTAAAAAGAAAAAGTTTGATTGTCTAGTCTGTAAAATCAAAGAACTTTAGTTTCTCTAGTTGGATTGTTTTCAGTTTATATACTATAAAGTTAAATTACAGCAGGTTTCATCCAAACATATTACTTGTACAATAATATTAAATTACTCTATAAATATAATGGTGTAACTTATCTTCTAACAGTATTGAACATGTTCATCAGTAAATGCTTTTAAATTATACATTAAATTTCTCCAACAGAGATTAGTTTAAACCAGGACTAGGCCTCAGTTTAAAAAGAAAATTTAAAGAAGAATAGTTTAATTTAGAAATAAAAACACATTACTTGTGTGCATTTTGAGACGGTACAATGTATTGACTGATGTATTTTAACATGCACTATAAAGGATTATTAAGAACACCTGTTCAATTTTCTTGGCACACTTTAGGCCCCTTAGTGCCAATTGGGCATCGTTTAAATGCCACGGCCTACCTGAGCATTGTTTCTGACCATGTCCATCCCTATATGATCACCATGTACACATCCTCTGATGGCTACTTCCAGCAGGATAATGCACCATGTCACAAAGCTCCAATCATTTCAAATTGGTTTCTTGAACATGACAATGAGTTCACTGTACTAAAATGGCCCCACAGTCACCAGATCTCAACCCAATAGAGCATCTTTGGGATGTGGTGGAACGGGAGCTTCGTGCATCCCACAAATCTCCATCAACTGTAAGATGCTTTCCTATCAATATGGGCCAACATTTCTAAAGAATGCTTTCAGCACCTTGTTGAATCAATGCCACGTAGAATCAAGGCAGTTCTGAAGGCCAAAGGGGGTCAAACACAGTATTAGTATGGTGTTCCTAATAATCCTTTAGGTGAGTGTTTGTCAGTTCAAGTTGTTTTCGGTTTGGACGGTTCTCTTTATTTTTGTCCCTGTCTGAGAAACCACCCTATAATTGTTCCAAAAATGTTTTAAATAGCTTTTATTCATGCTGGTGTGTCGTTCTCTGCCCACAGGACGTCTGATGTGACGGCTCTTCAGCTTTGAGCTTCTGCCTATGATGTGTTGAAGGTCAAACGCCATCAAACACAGAACGCTCCAAACCACACTCACAGATTAACCATTTGCTTCTATGAATGGCATACTTGTTAGTTATAAATAGTGGAAATAAAACAGCTGATGTGTTTAGAATATGTTTCGTTTTTTTTCCTCTTTTTTTCGCTTTTTTGTTTTTAGATTACTTTTATTTTTTGCTGCTCTCCTCTACACCGCTTCATATATTCTTCATGAATCAAAGCCAAATCAAACAATATCTTAAATGTTCGAAGAAATATCATTTTAATTTTAATTTAAGCTGTGCTTCACACTTGTGTCCAGCAGGAGGCGCCAGTGAAACACTGTTAAACGGACCAATAAACAGCATTTGTGTTAAGCTTTAAGAATGAACTCTTATAACACATCTACAGCAGCCAATAATGACTCCGTACAGACAGATAGATCTCATTTAAATACCCAAACTCTGTCCTTTGATGTGTTTGAAATGTTACAATTAAGTTACATATCTGACATAAATCAACAATCTATATACAGCACATCATAAAGACTAAAATGTAAAACATGCTAGCTCACATCCACACTTGGCAGAATAGATTTTTGCTATAATAAACTTCAAACTGTGTTTGCATAATTCTTGCACGTTACGTTTGGATAGTTTGATAAGGAATGAACTTCAATAGTTTTCAGCTCATTCCAGGTTCATCTCGCCTGTCAATTGTGATGTAAAAACACTCATGCAATATTGATTTATCTGACAATCCCCTCATAAACTTTAGTTGGCAATGTGACGTCTTAAAGATCTTCTCATATCAAGTCCATCACTCAAACGGCTTACAGCCCCGTTCGCTTTTGCATGCGCTAATGTTTTTAATGTGCACTTTCTAAAGCGCATACTATAGAATGCACTAATGCTGCAGTCTGCACTTTATTGAGTCTTTAACTCTTGTTGGCGCTGACCGGTTGGTTTTCTGGCTCGTCTTGTTCAGCCGCTCTTTGGCAGTTTGAACTGGTCTTGCTTCTGCTGGGGTCCGTGTTCTGTTTACACCCCGTCGCACCGTCGTCCACCACACAGCCGCACACCAGCTTATAAAACGCCCGACGCATTTCTCTACTGGCTAGTGTGTAAATCACCGGATTCATGGCGGAATTCAGAACGGCCAGGGCAATGAACCAATCGGCTTTAAGGAGGATGGGGCAACTCTTGTGTCCGCAGGCCACGTCGATAAGGAGGAGCGTGAAGACGGGCATCCAGCAGATGATGAAGACACCCACCACGATGCACACGGTACGGAGGAGGGCCATGGAGCGCTCAGAGTTGCTGTGCTTGGTGACTTTGCGGCTGCTGCTCTTGACCAGGATGTAAATCCGGGCGTACAGCACGGACATGGCCAACAGCAGAGAAATGAAAACGGTGATGCAGAACGCAACATAGTTTCTGCTGTAGAGCGGTAAGATGGTGGAGCACTCCGGAAGGTTTCCCAGACAATTCCAGCCCAAAATGGGCAGAGCTCCGAGGGTGATGGCGATCAACCAACACGTCCCTATTAACAGAAACACCCTGTAGTTTTTGTTGGCGTCGTACGGCCTCATTTTTATCATGGTGAGGTGTCGCTCGATAGCGATCGCCAGGAGGCTGAAGATGGAGGCGCCAAGAGCTACGAACATGCTCCCTTCACGCACAAACCACTGGGTCAGGGACAGGTGCCACGTGTGATGGCCTGACATCAGAAGATTGACTATGTAGGCCACACCGGCCAGCAGGTCGCACAGAGCCATGTTAGCGATGAAAAAATACATGCGGTTGTGAAATTTATGGTTCTTCCAAATGGCCACCAATACGATCAGGTTCTCCAAAACAATAAGGCTGCAGATGACCAAAAACACGGCCGTTTTTGGGTCCATAGGACTGGTGTTCCGATTGTTCAGCCTGCCGGTGTAATTGTAATGGATAAAGATGTTTGAATTTGACATTCTAGCGACTCTTGTGAGGGAGATGATGTGAAAGTGAAGCTGGATGGATGAGTCGAGGGCCGTGGGTGAACTTCAGATGGGTGAGTGGATGCACTGGTCGTCTTAAGGGTCACTGGTCAAGACGGTCTTGCTGGTGGCACACATCTCCCTGAAGAATCAATAGATCAAATTAAACACGAACTGCTTTCATTCATCATTCATTCATCCTCACGTCTTGTCAAACCTGGATGAGTTTCTTTCTTCTGCATAACACAACAAGAAGATATTTCGAAGAATGTTGATAATCTTACAAACACTGAACCCCATTGACTTACATTGTATGAAGTGAAAACCACAAAGACATTCCTCAAAAGATCTTCTTTCGTGTCCCATAGAAGACAGACTCACATACAGGTTTACAAACACATGAGGAGGAATAATTGATGACAGATTCTTTATTTTAGGGTGAATTATGCCTTAAGGGGAACTTACTGGTGTTCCTAAATACATGCTTCTAAGAAGAACAAAAGTTGTTTTATCATCTGTCATCAAGATGTTATAACTTTAAAATATTTTACTTTTTAACTGACATCACCCGTCCAATCGTCAGGCTTCATTCTGCTATGATACGCCCACATTTCACATCCAATCAATTCTTGGCGCATAATTTTTCTACTCTTTTACTTTTCATCTCGTCTTTTGCAATTCATGATTGGCATATGTCATATAATACATTTAAGATCCTCTAATGTGTAGCGAAGAATATTATGGTACATAAAAAAACATTGGTTGTGCTGTCTACGTGTTTGAGCTTCATGCGCATCACAAAGTCTGATGTAAATCATTTCTTATTCATTTATTTTACAAACGCGGGACAAGAATAAAAAGATGAAATGAACATCACCACTGAATGATCAATGCAGAGGAAACTTTAAATCATAATACTGTAATAAAAACATATGATTGTTATATCATTCTCCAAAATCGGTCACAAGAAAATAACGAATATATTCAAGCACTGTCATAAAATAAAAAAAACGATCTTATCTCTTATTTAGTGAGGGATGTGTTTAATCTGATTTTGTTTGGTTACTTACCATCAGATATCTTGAACCGCAGTCTGTCTCCACAGTACCCCATTCGTGTCTTGTTTTAAAAGCAAGAGCTCCTACGTTTCCATGTTTATTCCCGCATGTCCTGGTGTTCAGACACATCGGTACAGTACATACAGAACAGTTTCGGATCAGTACACAACGGGAAAGTGATGGTGCGCTTTGCGCGTAAAACAGAGCTGCGCATTCACGGCGCGTAATGGAAGAAAGTCAGTGGCGCATCTCTCCCCACAGAGTCAGACCTCCCCCTCATGAACTCTAACACAACTCCATCTACATCACTGGAGGTAAACCGTTACCTTTAGCATCACACATTGCGTGTATTCCATTGTGTTCGTCTAATAACATTGTAACGAGATGAAGAAATACTGCTGAACTATTATTCGTTGTTATTTCATGTTCGCTATTACAGGTAGATCTAGAAAAGCTGTTCTGTAATCTGTTTGCAGGTTAGTTACACATGAGGTTGACACAGATGGGGTCTCTTTCTGTGAGAGGTTAAGCTGTTTGTGGGTGACAGAAGAGGTTTTGTAATATCTGTAAGTATTGCATTAAAACAGAAACTGAAAGAAACAACATGCTTTACTATTGAACCGCAATACAGAATGCAGCCAATGTGGTAATTCAGGGTGCTATGATGCGATATCATATTTCCATCTTATCACAAAGCCACATTAGATTTGAATTAAAGGTGTTCGATTTATTTGAATGACTCTGATTTCTTATCTGATCCTTGTACAAAGTTTCACTATAAGGGCAAATATATGTTTTCTCCTTCACAGTAAACTTTCATTGTTTGCAGATTGTAAATTCTCTCTGATTTATTTTGTGCTGTTTCGAAAAAGGTAAAATGGGTTTAGATAAGTGGTTCTCAACAGGGGGGACGTGGAGAACAAGGGTCCCCAGATGACTTCCAAGTGGGCCTCTAGATGACCAATATTTTAAAATTAGACAAAATAAGCACTGAAATACATAAATATTTCTTAATATTTGGCCATTTTTATAGATAATAATCGTTTTTCCAGTTGACGTTAATCTCAAAAATAGTTTATTGGATAGAAATTTGAAGGTTTTGTGAGTGGAAGGGGGGCCTTTGAATATTGTTGAATACAATGGGGGGCCTTGGAGCCAAAAAGGTTGAGAACCCCTGGTTAAGATGGACGTAAGAGCAGTTTTTCTCTCAGCAGCAGATTTTGAGTTGAGTAATGGAACAGTGTGGAGGAAAAGGCCGTCTCACATATGAGGCGTTTCACTGGCACGACTAGCCAGCAGACAAGAGCAATAAACATCCAGCGAAGTGACATTAAAATGAGAAGTTTAGCTTGAGCTCTGTGGTAACGGCCTGATGGAGAGTTCTACTGTACTGCTGACGTCTGTGAGTGTGTGTGGATGTATGTGAGAGTGGGCATGTATGGCTTTCCTGTGGCTCAGTGGTTATAGCATGGTGTTAGCAACGCCAAGGTCAAGGGTTCGTTTGCACATAATGAGAAACAAAATGTATAATACAATGCAATGTAAGTCGATTTGAATAAAAGCGTCTGCCAAATGCATAAATGCGTGAAGAGCAGTGTATATGTGACAGTACTGTAAAAGTTTGTGTTTGTGCAAGAGAGACAAGGACTGACACACACACACACACACACACACACACGCACGTGTGTTTATACTGGGGTTGCACGGACTGACCGTGAGCACAAGGACTTTGATTCTGTTTAGATGTTTCCACCTGGATAGCAGGTGTATTTGTACAGAATCATCATGGATTGTTGATGTGAGTCCACCGCGCCGCCAGCAAATGAAAACTCCTCCATCAGACTAACCCAAGAAAATCTGCTCAGAGATTTCTCACACTGCAGTGTATAATACCAGACATCATTTAGATTATTGATCCTGAATGATTTGATAATTAAGGTTTAAGTTCACTTACACTTACAAGATCAATTAGTTTACCTTCTGTATGACATATCGCGTATTGCTCCTTAAACTCTTTGTAAGTCACTTTGGATAAAAGTGTCTGCTAAATCACTAAATGTAAAATGTTGTTGAGATTTCTTTCTTTTGCTTGTTAAATTGGAGTATTAAAGAAATCTCATTTGTTATTTTATTTCTTAAATGAGTCTTAGGTTCCCCATGCATGAAGGGCTTTTGGTGTTTTGAGAAATGTGTGATCAGCCTGCGCCCAAGTTATTGAGATTGTGAGATATCAGATATATTTTCAGAATATGATTCACAGTTTTATTTTACACGCGTATCATAGATCTTAAGCAAACTGAAGAAGGCTAGTACAGGAAGTCTTTTGTTCAATAAATATTAAATTGAATCCCAAACCTGACTTCCCTGATCCACATTCATTCTACTATTACTGTACGACAACAACAGACTTTTCTATTTGAGAGAATTCTTGTTGAGTTGTGTTGGTAATGTTGAAACCTAATTGAACGTAACCGTGAGCTCCGTTATGTCGTCTGAGATGTAAAGAAGAATAGATTTTTCTTCTGATGTGATATTCAGGGTTTATTCAGCTGAAATGCATGTTCAGACATAATCTTTTTCTTATGACGGAGTCTCTGTGCCAAACATTTTTGGCCACTTGACGGCAGACAAAAAATCTGATCTGGAGAAGTTCAGCTGGAAACCCTTTATTACAGTAACTGCTGCGCCTGTAGGAAAAAACTCATGATTACAATAAACCACAACCTATCATTTAGTGTGTCTGTGTGTGCGCGTCCCTGTGGGTGTTTGTGTGTGCTTGTGTGTGCACGTTCGTGTGTTCATGTGTTTGCGGGTTTCTGTGTGTGCTCCTGTGTGTGTGCGTGT
Organism: Triplophysa dalaica; assembly: GCF_015846415.1. Lineage (NCBI taxonomy): Eukaryota > Metazoa > Chordata > Actinopteri > Cypriniformes > Nemacheilidae > Triplophysa > Triplophysa dalaica. The sequence continues at coordinate 1,387,805 of NC_079560.1, forward strand.
TCCTGTGCGGGGTGTGTGTGCATGCGTGTTCGTGTGGTGTGTGTGTGTTTGTGTCTGTTCCTGTGTGTGTGTGTTTGTGTGCGCGCATGTGTTTCTTGTGTGTGTGTGTGTGTCTTGCCCCAAGCAAGTGTTTTCTCTTTTGTTTGTACTGTGTTTTGTTTGTATGATAGAAATAATCATAATCTTTCCTTATTATTTTGTTTATTATTAATTTTTGATTGTATTTTATTCACCATAAGTTAATATGGTGTAGCGCATGCAAAAAGCCTATTTGTTTATGTTTCCACACATCAGGAAGTGATGTCACAGACTAGCCACCGCAGACCCTTATTTGTGAAACTGTGTGTCAAGGTCACTGAGTCTCTTAAAAATAACGATAATGATAATATCTCTTTCCGCTGAAAAAAACCCACACATATCTTTAACATCTCAATTATTTATCATGTACAGTAGAAATCAGTGAGGACTTTTGCTCGAGTCTGTGACCAAGATATTACTCATGAGAGTCAGAAGTGTCCCAAATGTGTCTGTCATTAGAGTTTGAGAAGAGATGCCAACAATGTGTCAAACTGAGCTCAGATTTGTCAAGTCTGCAATTAAAAGTCAATATTATTGAAGATCTCAAATATGAACACCAAAATTTACACCAAATGTCTTCATGTGTTTGAACAATCTCAGTCTCATTTGTTTTCTGTTTTTATTCCTCCTACGCAGTTTTAGGAGAAGTTGATACTTGAATGAAACCCAACAGAGAACTCCATCAAATCTCCTGAGCTCTGAAAGAGTTTTCTCAGTGAATAGCAGCGTGGCTCTTTCACGCTCTGCTCTTCAGACTCTGCCACGTAACACTGGACCACTTTTCCACTCGCTGGTATTTTATTTCTTCATTATTTGTTGCCACAAACCTGACCACTGCCGACTAACAAGGGCATGTGAGAGTCATGCTGTAGACATCTCATGGTCTCCACACTTCTGTTCCCTTTGTTTGATAATGGATCAGAATGTGGCGGTGACCGTCTCCCGTCTCAAAGACGTCTATTATTGATATTTTTGAGCAGTCAGACAGTGCGTGTTGGATGTATAGATTTGACCCGCTGCAGATGAAGAACGTCTGAAAGGAGTCGACTCTTAAGCAGACGTTCCGGTAAAACCCCAAAATGGTTTCCCTGACTGATGTCATTTAGAGACCACAAAGAACTTTTCTCCAGTCCTCAGAGGAACGTCAGAGAAACCTAAACACAAATCTAGAAAACTTCTGACAAAAATGAGAAACTTTATTAATTCTTTGAAGATACAAATTGTATATTCTGATTTGAATAAGAAGATGCTTCACTGAACCTTTACTAAAGCAAAACAGCAACACAAAAAAAATATAGTTTGCGAAATGTCTCGATGGTGTTTTGTGTTCATACTATGAAAAGGGGCGGCAGTTTGGTATATCTTTTTTTGTTAGGTTTGGAATGACATAAGGGTGAATAAATAATTTTGGGTGAGCTATTTGTAAAAATGTGAGAACATCATGCTGACACACACACACACACACACAGACGTCTGAAGCTCCAATGCAGACAAACTGTGCTCGATGTGTGAACAGATCATGTTAGATTAAGACGTTAGAAGTTGAAAACACATAAAGAGGAAAGAGGAACTAAAAAATGTTTCAATGTAATTATAGAATTGGAATATATAATCAAACGCAGAAGATTCAATTCCAAACGGCGATGCAGGATCATAACCCTTTTCTGCTTGAACCATGTGTAAACATAACAGCTTTGAAAGTGTCTTCCGCCTCATCAAGTGCTTGCAAATACGTCAGATATCGTTTTAAAATAGAAAGCATTTTTTGGGGTTGCACATTAGACCACACGGCATACCATCGCATTTTATTCAGATGTAGATCTGGGCTTCCTAAAATGAGCTGATGATCATGTTTATCCAGTGATGAGAGTGCTGATGCAGGTTATATATAAACAGCCTTTAAACATGTATGTATCGCTCATCTCCAGATGTTTAATGTCCTGCAAATGCATATTGATCAATCCTCCCGCGTCTCAACTTCCTGTGCGAATGAATCATGTGCTTTATGCCATATGATGTCAGAGGCCACATTTATAATTCCAGTAAATAATGTGTTCATGTTTTACGATATCCCTTCTCAGAAAAAAGAATATAAATGAATTTGCTCTTTGCAGGACCTTGGTGGGGTAGAACAGAGTTCTGGTTGAAATCCAACAGTAACATCAGAGGTCTTTGGTTAATGGTCTCTCTCTCTCTCTCTCTCTCTCTCTCTAATGTGCATGTCCTTGAGATGGAGTCAGAGTTCATTTACACGACCTTGTGGAGATGCTGAGAGAAACTTCATGCATGCACGGGACGTGTTCATCTGTGTTTCATATGTGAGGTGATGTGCACTGCTCAGCAGGTGCACCACAAACTCGTCTCTCTTTCGGCTCACGTCTTCACGCTTTTTTGATCATTCTCAGAGACACTTTTTCCTGTGTGGCGTTGAGGTGTTTTGTCATTTCCTAAAGCAATTAGACTCGTGAAGAAAATCTTGTAGACTATTGTCACAATTGTCATTTAATCTAAACACCTAAACAATCTAAATCTAAACATTTCAGTAATTTTATGTTTAAAAGCTGACCGCATACTATTTCCTAAAGGAAAGTTTATCCTAGACCAGACTTTGTTCTGTCCTAAAGGAACAATAGACGGTTTCAGCAGCAGCAACAAACGTTATGTGGCCCAAACTAAAGTTCTGGTGGACATCCGCAAAGAATAAACAACTGTTGAGTGACTTTAGTTTAATTTATGACAAGTATATCCAATGAAATATGAATATAAAATAATGTTGATATAAATTAAATATAATGTAAATTGTATTATTATAACCGGAAGTTAAATTTAGGCCAGGTGCGTACGTCGGATGAAACTCTCTAAACTAAATCATATTTTCATAATGCTGTGACATAAATTGAGCTATAGTTGACATCTCTTCCTAGTTCGGAAAGTCAAATTTTGAAGTGAACTACTCCTTTAAAGTTTATTACGGTGTGCTTTACACACTTAAAATTATGCAGTAAGCCAAATTACCAAATTACACGTACACATTCGTATACTAACACTATACTACTTACTACATAAAGTAACTGAACTTTCCATAAAAATGAACTTAAAGTCCCAGTGAAATAAGAAATGACAATGCCTATTTTTCCTGAAATATCGCAGCGTTTATTGCAAATAGTTGATCAATGTGGGTCATTCTCTTTTCAAAATTTGTGTGCCCTCATTATCTTTAGTTAAAATCTGAAATGCACTTCCTTCATGTAATGACTGTCCATTTTAATGACGTAAGTTAGACGGCTTGGACGGAGCATTCGTTAACTCCTCCCCTTCAAGTGTCAGTCGGCTGTTTTTATACATCCTATCAAATCACAGACAAAGACGAAAGAAACACCCACAATTTTTCTCATTAGAAAATGCACACAGATGCATTTTAGGTTAAAAAAAACACATTTCTTAAAAGCTATGTTATATTTGGTATTGTGCAGGTTTATGTGTGTGTTTTATCTTTTTATCAGAAGTGCATCAGACATGAAATCCGAAACAGATGTAATGGGTTTGATGATGTAAGAGCAGGTGACTGCCTGTATATGTCCAGGACGGAGTCGTCTGAAATGATGCTGGTCCTTTAAGTGCTGCTAATATAGACCTTCAGTAATGCATTTAAGAGTCCCAAAGAGAACGCTGAGGTCAAATGTTAAAATGAGAAGTTATAAAATGATAAGCCGATTTAAGCTGTTAGCACATTGGGATACAGAGGGAAAGCTTTCAACAACATGTCCAGATTACATTTCACACCAAAATCAAAAGACAAACAAAAGCCCTTTGATGTTTCATGTTGAAGACCAAAGCAATTGGTCTTGATTTTCTGTTAAACTGTATAAGCACACCTGATCTCTTGCTTCTTTCAGCTCATTTCTTCCTCGCCGTTTTCATTTGGTAGTGACAGATGTATATTTTCACACTCCGGGTTGACACATCAGTCAGAGCATCCCTGAGCTCCAAGGTCTCGTGTGAACATCCGTGTTCTTGAATGAGGAGCCACGTGACTGATTTGCTAACATCATGTTGTGAAACAATAGAGGGTGTTGAATTTTTTCTATCCTGAGTGGCCTCAGGAAACGTGCAGTCGGGCTCTGGACATACTTGACCCCACAGGGATCTTCACATCCGCCTGTTCCCGCTCCAAAAGACTCGCGGATCAAACTTTCAAAAGCTCACGATTCAAGGTCTGAGTGTATTTGGTGTAAGTTGACAAGACTACAAAAGCCATTGTGATGGAGTTTCCTGTGTGGCGTTCTTTAAACCATCGCCATGGCGACAGCATCCCGGCGTGATGATGTCACAATGGGTCTGCGTCCAGAGAGAGTTACATTGTTTCTTCCGTTCCCTCAGAGGATAAAATCAGGAAATATGTCATTTTTTCGGTGAGTTTAAACTTTTACTTCAGACTCTTGTGTCTCAGGCAGTTCTGCTGGAAAAAAGAATGTCTCTGAAGGGTGTGCACTTCTCTCTGCGGTACAAACGCTCTCTTCTGTTTGGTCTCTCATATGGGTGAACACAACATTAGCAGCAACATCAACTTCACCTGCACTCTGGAAGACCCTACTGTCGGTTTCCATTTATTTATCTCTTGACACACAACCCCTCGCTATGGTCAACCAGGCCCACATGAAGATTTCCACAGACTCGAAACTTCCACACGTTTTTTTGTCTCTCGTTTGCTAACAAAACGTTCTGAGTATATTCCAACGCACAACTAACAATAACATCGCTCGTATCTCCATTTTACACATTTACTTTAACTGAATCAACTGTTTATAAACAATTGCGTTCATGGCAATAAAGGCTAAGAATTCGTCTAAGTGTGTCTCCAGATGGAGCAGTTAGAGTTTGAGGTGAAACCCGGTCCGCCTTTGAGTTTTTCTGGTCTGAATGGAAATAGAACGGCAGGAAGAGGCGGGTAACATCTCTGTCAGCAGAAGGAATATGGTCGGTCTCAGACGAAGAGAACCACCCGGAGCGGAGGCCTGGAGTCAGAGGACACACTTTCATCATGAAAGGGATGTGGTTTGAATGCACGGGGGTAAAGAGACCCAAACTCTCCATCTAAACGCAGATGTGTTGCCTGTTAAAGCCAGACTGCTTTGTTATGTGGGAAAGACAAAAGCGCTCACAAACAAGTATATTTATGTCAATGCCTGGTCTGCTATATATAAAAAGTAAAGTTAGAGGTTGTGATCTGCACTAACGGAGGAATTGCGTGACTTGTTAAGTGAAAGTGAGTTTAATATTTTTTATAATATCACATCACTGTAGGGCTGTTGACAACAGATCTCAGTGTGTTATCTACAAAATACAAGCCCATGAAGACTTTCCCCTGGAGTTTAAAAAGGTTGTGTTTATGGTAAAGATACACTATAATTATACAGTGGTAGAACACAGGTGCTGTGCTCCCCCTTGTGGACATTTTACACAAATTGACGTTTGGTTTAAGTTTGACCTCGCGTGTGTATGTTTTATCGTAAGTGTGATTTGAAAACGTGTAATTTGGTTCTATATTTTGTAATCCAATCTAAAACATTTTAAACTCAAGTCCGGACATGTAGTGGACAACAACCACCGCTTGGGGACGCTACACGAGCACAGTTTAATGCGAAGCAGTATGGGAAGCGTCCTCTGCAGGCTTCCGTAGTGTAGCGGTTTTCGCTTCCCATTTAAATCACCTCATTGCTTTCCTCGCTTTTTCTGACGTTCTGAATTAAAGCATCTGGTAAAATATTAAATGTGAACTTGTAGAAGTGCGCCATACGCGGCTGATCTATCGCATTGCATACAACCGTGAAAAAGTCAAGAAATAAAACCTTTCGCTTCATTTCGCATTGAGCGCTTTCGCCTGTTGCTACGATACGTCAATCAGTCCGCCATATTAGACCGGGAAAGACACAAATTTTGACCAAGTAACGCAATAATTTGTACAATTTGTAAGAGATTTCAACGATCTACGATTAATCTCCGAGTGTTGCTGTATCTCAGTCGGTAGAGCGTCGGTTTAGAAGCGTTTAGGAAGATCTTGCCCGGTCCAGTATGACGGCGTTTATGCTGCTCCGTCCCGGTAGGTGGCGGATATGAGTCACTGGATGAACCGTCATAGCACAGAGCCGAAGAAACGCTCCTCCTTTTCTTGTGCTGTGAGATTGAAGGAAGCGGGTTTTCAGTCCGTCCGACTCAATCCAGCTCCATCCAGCACCATCCACCGGTACCAGACCGATTTAAAGCTGCAAAGATGAGCGAACAGATGACCGTGAGGGGAACCCTGAAGGGACACAGCGGATGGGTGACGCAAATCGCCACAACGCCGCAGTTTCCGGACATGATCTTGTCCGCGTCCAGAGGTACCAGACTGGCAGGCTGCTTGTGCCTGTTAGAACACAGCTGTCTGTCTCTCTGAACACACATTACCGCACACGGGTGTCTGTGACGAGTACTGTGGATGTACCGTTGTTCAGTGATAATACTGTGGTACTGATGTGTACTTCGGTACTAAAATATAAACTTTGGTAACTTGCTTAAGCAACTGACGTTACTGTGATTCGTCTGCATTACTACCACTGGACTCGTGAAAGAGAAATCGAGTAGTAGTTCATGGCCTTTTAATGTAAATCGATATTTTTGGTCAAATATAGGAGTACCTTACAGTACCATGGTATACTCTTAAGAAGTATGTATATGTGGTAATCATTGTACCAGCTATGGACAGTGTACGCGCGCGCGCGCCTGTCCACCAGTAAACTTCCGGTTTGTGTTTGACTAGTGTCTAACAACATACAATTTTTATTTAATTTATGTTAATATTACTCTATATTATTTTATTTAAAATAACAGTTTTCTTTTTATGTTCATTCATTTATTTAAATAAATTATTTGTTGAATGTGTCCTATAGTTTGGTCGCATATAAACAAGCAATATGGTACACTGACATCTAGCGGATGAGCTTGGAATCGCAGTCTACACTCAAAATGCTAGACACAAAATTTTGCCAAATCACGTTTAATCTCGGTTTCTTTGATTGTTATCAGAAATAATCAAAGCGTACTGTATAGTTTGTGAATATGTACCGGAAATTAAGATGGGGTCACAAAGTGCGCATGCATAGTACCTTTTGTTTATGTTTTTAATATGAAACCGTCTATATGAATTCATGTTCCAATTCTTCTACTTATACTTTAAAGTATGGGCACAGAAGACCTGAGATCAAAGACGCAGACATAACCGGCAAAACTCACCTAATATAAACCAATATTCGTTAGAATAATAGAAGTTACCATACTTGAAAACTCAATATTACCAACAAAACAGTGTTGACCTCTTTTGAGAATTGTATAGAATGCTTCTTTTAGTTCAGTCTGTATACGTGGGGTGCGATATTTTTTAAACAAATATTCTTAGACAACATCCAAACAACAAGCTAGTAGTTTGTATAAGACCCAAGGTCTGTAGTTAAACTGTGTTTGTGTTTTTTTAGATAAGACCATCATCATGTGGAAATTGACCCGTGATGAAACCAACTACGGCATTCCTCAGAGAGCTATGCGTGGACACTCGCACTTCGTGAGCGATGTGGTCGTCTCATCTGATGGTCAGTTTGCTCTCTCTGGATCCTGGGATGGCACCCTTCGTCTGTGGGACCTCACTACGTAAGTGAAATGAGTTTTACCAACAACATCATAAAAGCAAACTCAATGTGTCACTCACGTTTTGACCGTTACATATGTCGTTGTTTTTTGTAGTGGAACCACGACCCGTCGTTTTGTGGGACACACCAAAGACGTGTTGAGCGTGGCCTTCTCTGCTGATAACCGTCAGATCGTGTCTGGCTCTCGGGATAAAACCATCAAACTGTGGAACACGTTGGGCGTGTGCAAGTACACCATTCAGGTGAGAGCTCCTCCGACACACGGGTGTCATGATGGTGTTTTATGTCCTTTTCATGTGTCTGTGTTGTGTTGTTCCTCAGGATGAAAGTCACTCTGAGTGGGTTTCCTGTGTCCGTTTCTCCCCAAACAGCAGTAACCCCATCATCGTCTCCTGCGGCTGGGACAAACTGGTGAAGGTGAGAGACGACAGGATGTAAGGTCACGTGTACCTGATGTTTTGATGACATTTGTAAATACTACAGACTGGTCATTTTAATTTTTTGCAGTTCACTGTAACTCATTGGATGTTTTATAGGTTTCACTTTTAAAGTAAACTGGATTTGAGACTTGTAAGGAAATATGTGTTTTTGCCAAGACCTCATGTAACCGCATGAGTCTGATTTTGTTGTGATGGTGGACTGTCATGTCAATTGTGGCGTGTTTTGTTTTCTCAGGTGTGGAATCTGGCCAACTGCAAGCTGAAAACCAACCACATCGGACACACGGGTTATGTGAACACTGTGACCGTCTCTCCTGACGGCTCCCTGTGTGCTTCTGGTGGAAAGGTCAGTTTCCCACTTTTAGCTCTGATCTGGGTTCTTGGACTGTGGTTTGTATTCTTGTTTGTATGAATGTGTGATGTTGCCCGTGTGTCTGTGTTCAGGATGGACAGGCCATGCTGTGGGATCTGAATGAAGGAAAGCACTTGTACACGCTGGACAGTGGTGACGTCATCAACGCTCTCTGCTTCAGTCCAAACAGATACTGGCTGTGTGCCGCTACGGGGCCCAGCATCAAGATCTGGGTATGAGCTGCCATCACGTTTCCTCGCTGATTCGAATTAAACACTGTTTGCTTTTCATTCCATTTCTACAGCTTTTTGTGGTTGTATTTCTGTTGTTTCATATTTGTTGCCGTTTACATAAGATTTAAATTTACTACATGTACACAGGATAAAGTTCTGTATATTTATGATGCATAGTTGTTGTGTGGGTTAAAAAAAATCTCCAGACAGATTTAGTTTCGTCTGCTCCTTGACGTGCTGTCACTGCAGCTGTCTCACACATGTCTCTCTCTGTAGGATCTGGAGGGAAAGATCATTGTTGATGAGCTCAAACAGGAAGTCATCACCACCAACAGCAAGGCCGAGCCACCTCAGTGCACGTCTCTGGCCTGGTCCGCTGACGGACAGGTAAGAAGCCCCGGGGCAAACGTCAGCTAGTGTGTGTGATGAGGCTTTTTGTCCGCCGGATGGTAAAGTCTGAGTGATTGGTGGAAGACGTGTGTTGGTACAGTAGATAATGTTAAATATAAACTGAATGGACATACAGAAAGATCTGTATTAATTATTTTTGTTTTTCTCAGACTCTCTTTGCTGGTTACACAGACAACCTGATCAGAGTTTGGCAGGTGACCATCGGAACCCGCTAAAGTCAGATTTCAAGAGCAGAATGCAATGAATAAAAGTTCAATAAAAAATAAATATTGAAAATAAGTTGTGCAAATCTTGTGCTGAATAGTGTTTTTTTTTTTTTTTTGAAGGTTTGATCATATTTTTTATTTAATGAAGGTAAAGATTAATAACTTCGCAATGATCTATTGGATGTTTAAGAATGTCCAAATGTGGGCTATAACCAGCAAAAGCCTGAGACTTTAGAAAGAAGTTCAAGGCTGGATTCTGTGAATCCTGTTGTGTGTGTGTGTATACCTGTTCTGACTGTTATTTCTCACGAACATGGCACCGGTTTTCTTTTGTGTAAAATATTTGAGTAAGTCTGTTTTATACTATTGTTCAGTAGTATCACCACACATGGATTTCACATTTACACACCCCAATATTGATAGAAATTTTGACCAAATAAACCTAAAGTTTCAATGTGTGAGGTTTTGGACTGACTTGTTTTCAGTGGTGTGTAGTAAGTTAACTTTTTTTCTGGGCAGCAAACTGGTTGTAAATGATGATGATGATGATGATGATGTAATAAATCTAGGCTAAGAGCTTCACATGAATACATCTTAGGAAACGAAGATGTATTCATCTTAACAGAGGATCATAAGGAGGGAAGGGGTTTTAAAGAGCCTGTTTATCTCGAAAATATAGTATGTTAAGTGCATAATCACACTGCAAATATAATAATAGTAATATAAACTCAGCACTCCAGTAATTTAATGGAATCTGTGTAATGGACTATTTCTTGTACCGTTATAAGTCATTAAAAGTAATTAACACTGAAAAAACAATGTTTTGAAACTATAAGTTTGCACGTGCGTAGAAATGGCATCTTGTTTGTGCATTCTCTATTTAGAAAATGAATCAAATGAAGTATTAAGTTGCCCTGGTCATATATGAGGATTAAATTGAATTTTGAGCTGAATAACTGAAAATAACTTGACCTGACATTTCTTAAAATATGTCTGTGAAATTGTTTTGTTTCAAGATGCACATCAGTAATGTTTTTTTCTACTGCATTTTAATAAAAGCGACGTAAATAGCCTTAATTAACTAAGACATAGTCCTGGCTCAAGCTAAGCTTTATCAATGAAACCGGGCCTGTACGTTTTAAAATGAGTCCAGAAGAGTTTTATCCTTTAACAGATATTAAAGAAAAGCTCACATAAGATATTTCGCGGTGTTTTGATTTGTTGGACTCAACAATGTGTATAATAACCTGCTCGGTCGCGTTAAAAAGCAATAGCTAGAGCTGCAGCATTTGAAGTGCGCAGCAGGAAACCGCTAAAAGGGCGGGGCGTCTACCGTCCTCGGCCAATCACAAGACGCGATCAATGCGGGGTCTCTCACATTGATCCAATCAGAACACGTTTTACATCCCTGACTTCATCCGGCGCTATAAAGGTGGCCACGAGTTGGCACTGTAAGCGAGAGTCCATTTTGGAGTGTGGCCTTTTTTAGCGCCTATATTTTACAGTAAGCCGGTCAAATTTTTTAACTTATTTTGCCTATTTACAAATTTCGTTTGAGCCGTTGTAAAACGTGAGCACATGCGCGATCGTCTTATTTGCTGTAAAATTTCCGTTTGTGTAAGTTAACCGGCGCGTTTAGAAATAACGCAAACGTTAAACACGCTCGTGAGCCAGTTTAGCTTTGCATGCTGCTACCGTTGCTTTAGCTTTCTGTAGTCGACGTAATGAATTGACTATTCTCATTTATATTCGACTTTAAAGAACGACTTTCTTCACATTTAAGCTGCATTTATGTGACTTTTCTTGTTTTCTAATGCATTAGATCACTCTGCTCGTTTTAGCGAAATGGTTGCATTGAGGTGGTTTGGGGGTTAATCCATCCCGCTGTTATTGTTCTAGCATCACCGCTCATATTTTCATCATTTATTATTTTAAGGTAATCAAAAAAGACCATAATGGCCGACGCGGAGAATCAGTTCATGGAGACCTCCGAGAACGGGAACGAGGAGGACTTGAACGGAGCGGAGATCGCAGAGGAGGCCGCGGCGGAGGAGGACGATAACGGAACCGGCGAGGGATCTCAGATCGACGCGAGCAAGGGCGAGGAAGATGCCGGGTAAGGATGTTTTGATCTTAAACGATCTCCTGTTCTTGTTGCAGCGAGCATTTTGTTTCAGTTTCACTGTGATCGGTGCTATAGGAGGGGGATGGGACGAGGACACCAGTTCGAGTGTTCTGCCCGGTTATTGTGTCTATTGTTGTGGGGTGATCGGGGTGGTTCGGGTTTGAGGTTCAGCCTGAAGTCTTAAAGTTAATTTTTTTGAACTGAACCAATGCAAATCGTATTAAATCTACTTTAAATAATGGTTTTATATGCATCGCAATAAAATAACCTTTTGTCATGAAATATGTATTTCAGTACTAGCCATTGGCTGTTGTGGTTTCCAGGCAACAATTAGGAAGTCTTGTACAGATTAACAAAATGTACAGATTACATAAATCGGATGTTTCAGTTTGATAAAGACTTTCATCCATTCGTGTGTTTTAATGTAGGATGGTTTTGCATGCACTTCTGCAGTATTAAGGCTTTTCATGCTGACTTTCTGTTTCTCTCCCATAGAAAAATGTTTGTCGGCGGTCTCAGCTGGGACACCAGTAAGAAAGACCTGAAGGACTATTTCTCCAAATTCGGAGAGGTGACCGACTGCACCATCAAAATGGACTCTAACACCGGCCGGTCGCGAGGCTTTGGCTTCATTCTCTTTAAAGAGGCAGAAAGTGTAGAGAAGGTAAAGAAACGCTGCTCGTCTGCTTTCTTGAAGCGTTATTTTGTGTTGGTGATATAATGACGTTGTCGTCTTTAAGGTGTTGGTGCAAAAGGAACACAGACTAGATGGGCGTCAGATCGATCCCAAGAAAGCCATGGCCATGAAGAAGGAGCCGGTCAAGAAGATCTTTGTTGGCGGCCTCAACCCTGAGACTACCGAGGAGAAGATCCGCGAATATTTCGGAGCCTTTGGAGAGGTGAGTTTTGTCGAGCGCTCGTTGCCGCGTTTGATTCTAGTTTTTCCGGTGTTAACTCTTCGATTATGGCTTGCAGATGGAAACTATTGAACTTCCAAATGATCCAAAAACAAACAAAAGGAGGGGATTTGTTTTCATCACGTTCAAGGACGAAACCTCTGTCAAACAAGTTCTTGAGAAGAAATACCATAATGTCAGCGGAAGCAAGGTAGTCCGTTGTTTATAAACCGTGCTCTATATATGCATCTTGTTCAAGATCTTTTTTTTTTAGCTTGTTGATGTTCACCTGCTTTTTCTCACTTGTTTTAAGTGTGAGATCAAAATTGCCCAGCCCAAGGAAATCTACCAGCAGCAGCAGTACGGGAATCGTGGCGGCGGCGGTGGAGGTGGTGGCTTTGGAGGTCGCGGAAGGGGACGTGGAGGTAAGATCAGCCAGGTTTTATGAAATTTAATGAAACCTAGCGATCGACTGATGGTGAATGGCAGCTTGATGCTTTGTCGGTTTGATTTTAATAAGCCCCCTTTAATTTACTCACATTGATTCTTATGGTGTCCTCCAGGCCAGAACCCAAACTGGAACCAGGGATATAACAGCTACTGGAACCAGGGTTATGGGAATCAGGATTATGGCGGATATGGAGGCCAGCAGGGTTATGGCGGATATGGGGGCTACGGTGGTTATGGCAACTATGACTACTATGGCTACGGTGCAGGCTATGAATACGGTCAGTGTCTACATTTCGATAGCTCCTCTTAAAATCGACCTTTTTAGTCGCGAGTCACCTTATTAAAATTTTTTCAGACCAGGGCAATACAAGCTACGGCAAAACGCCAAGACGCGGAGGTCACCAGAGTAGCTACAAGCCATACTGATCACATGTACAACAGGTAGCCTATGCGGTGTTAAATTGTTTCAAGTTTGCACAGTGAACATAAGCATGTTGACTGAAAAATGTTCTCCGTCTCCTTTCAGGACCGAAGTATTCTCCAACCAAGAGTCCGTGACACGACGACAACAGTTCAAGGACTCTTCCCTTCTACAGACAAGATCATGATCCATTTGTACAGAACCGATGAATAGGGAAGGCAAAGTCACACTTCCACGTTTTTTATTTTAATTTTATTTTCCTTTGTCCACATTTCCAGGGATGGAAGTGTAATTTTTACTGTACTTTTTGGTACCTTTTTTGAATAATGTATTGTATGGTTGTATTTTACATGTCTACTGGATTACCACATGAGGTTCGGGAGCTGCCAGAGCTTTTGAAATAAAACAATTTTGAGTAACTTCCAGTGTTTGCAGATGTTTACTACACCCATGTTGCTTTGTCGCGTAGCTCCAAACAAACCTGCAAATGAGATCATCTATCAGTCCTGTGAATGTTCAAAGTTTCAATGTCTGCTTGAATGAACTAGTTTTAACTTGCTTAATGAGAGATGCTCAAGCTTTTTGTTGACTAGAAACATTTGGTAGAAATAAATGTTTTTTTTGTAAGTTAAGTGTTCTGTTTATTTTTGTTCTTTTTAAGTGATTTAGCAACGCGACAGCTAATACCATACCAGTAAAATACCTTCTTACGACAGTAAAACTGACTAAAGGTCTGTTTGACTTGGTACCTCTGTATTTGTCAAAGTACAGAAAGAATTGCAATTGTAGTTGATATAATGTCTGTTGGTATTGGCAATATTAAAACTTGACACATTTTGCAAAAAACAAACTCTAAAATGTTTTGTGCATTCTAAAAAATATACAGCAAACACAATTAAAAACATGTTTTTTAAAAAACAGTTTGTTTTTACAAGCAACTCTTCACTTCTGTGTTGTGTGACGGTGACATAATGTTCATATTTAATATAAGCAACTTTTTAACACATGGTGGTGGAAACGTATTCAGTTCAGGGTTTTTCCTAAAAAGGTTTAGATGTGTGTCGCTTTAAGACGCAAATGATGAACTGATGTGGTGAATCGGTTCGTTCGAATCATCAAAGCATTTTAATGTTGATTCACTTCACGTGTGGAGAAACTTAACACGTGTGACTTTAGTGCACGCGCTCGGGCTACAAAACAACAAATGATGCAGAGGAAGAATAGAACCGTTCATGATGGACATCTTATCAGAAGAAAGGTGAGTTTATCGAACATTTGAACAAAATGACACGAATTGAACTACAGATCGTAATGTTTTAAAACGAGAATATTTTATTGGGCTAGTTTTTCCAAATGTATATAAAACTGATTCAATGTCATAGTTTTTAAATTTCATACGACAGACCTTTTAATCGTGTTTCTGTAACGTCAAATGTCGGTGTGGATTGAAACGTGTTCACGTGTTGTGTAGTATCTCGTGACCGTCAGCAGAGGGCGACAGATAACAATACATGTGCATAGTGAAAAAACATCAAACATAATCACCAATATTATATCTGAATAGACAGGAGAGGTGGCTTTATTTTTTAGGCCTGTTTTAGTAATAATTCAAAATGACCCACATGTGTACTGCATACCCTTCTGAATAATATTGAGATGAAGATGGGTTCTAACGTACACAGTAAGGTAGAAAAATAAGATATCATTTGCCTTAAATTGTGCTTGTTCTTTAACAACAATCCTTGGATATTTTGCAATGTTCAAAAGATCTAAAGTTTTCGAGAGAGCTTCCTTAGATTTTAACCAAATATCAATTTGAGATGCTGACACTTGAAAAAAGTTTGAAATGAAAATGTAATTCTGGCTAATTTAAAAGTTCCTCTTCTTAAACATTGTTTATGGCTTTAGTTGATGTGTTTGGGATATTGGCTGGTACTGAAGCACAGTTAGAATGTGTGGGTTAAGATTACTCACAGCACCAGAGCGCCTGTCTGTTGGATCCGTACCGCCTTGTGTCATAACAAACCACCACATGCTAAAGGGGTGTTGTCTAGTTTTTAGTAGCGAGTATACTCTGATTTCCCCACCGGCCTAGGCACAGGTTTTACACTGCAAAAAATAACTTTTGTTTCAGTAAAAACGTCAAAAAATACTTGAATCAAGATGCATTTTCTTGATGAGCAAAACGACTTAAGAAAATGAAGGTAAACAAAATATGAAATTTCAGTAAATTCGTGATTTAAAACGAGCAAAAAAATCTGCCAATGGATTAAGAAACATAATCTTGAGTTAAGGTTGACCTTTTTCTTAGTCACTCAATTCAAGATATATTTCTTACCCCATTGGCATTTGTTTTTGCTTGTTTTAAGTTTCACTGAAATTTCATATTTTAGGACTAAGAGCAAGACTTATTTTCTTATATTTTTGACATTTATACTGGAAAACAAGAAAAAATTAAATTAGAATGTCATTTTTTGCAGTGTATCAGCTGGCAATTTTCAATGCACATTTGTTATCCGTGCTAAAACACACGTCGAATGAATCTTTCTCTACCATCACCGTACCCTTGAGAATGACATCTTACCTTGTGATATTTTGAAGAGATTGTGTGAGGATGTGACCTCGTAGTATTTGTCATCACCATAAAAACGTAACTGAACTGATCACTGTAGAAGATAAAAGCTTATAATTGACCCAGTTTTGTAGATTACAGTTGTTGTTGTTTTTTTAGATTTACAAAACAAAATAAAACTCGAAGACATGTCAGAAAAGCAAAAAACAAATGTTTTTTTGAAATAAGCTTTTTTTTTTTATTGTATTCCAATCCTTGAAAGAATTTGATTCAGTTTTCCAGGGATTCATGTAATATACAAATACCACACACATTTATAAAAATGACTTTTCACTGAAATTGTTCTTAAAGCGTAAAGTGCATATCTCAGACATGTTCTGTAATTTTTAGTATATGTTTTAAATCTTTACCAGATATCAATACATCGTAATCAATATTGATCAATAAAACATCGACGAACAAATAGTGCAAGTAAATTCCAACCAGTAGCCGCAGAAGGGCTTCATATATATGTACACACAAACCTTGAAACACCTTTATTGTACACGGCTATTGAAACATGTCTTTGCATTTTGCACACCAACATAAAAATGTAAAATGTCTTGTCAAGTGCAGCATTGTTTTATCTTTATTCACCCCCAACATTTACAATACATTACCTCTTGTTTTCTTAGAAAATTGTTGATATTTTGCTCGTGGGTGCTTTAAAAAAAAAAACGAGAACTGCTGATCGCTTTAAAAGTAAGTTGCAGTTCTTCAGGGGGAAATATGGGATTTCATGCAGAAAACCACCTGATTCTGAAATGATTTTAAATGCAATTGATTTCTGTACGATACTGCATTGACACATTCTCCCTTTTGAAAACACATCCTCTCTGATAAACCACAACACAAATGTGTTAGTGTCTTTATAAAACATCTTAGTAAAATATAGCCAAGGCTTATTTAAATATGCATAAATAGCACGAAAATATTTTCTGGTTTCAGTTTAAACAATGCTGAATTACGATAGCCATTCAAAAACGCTTTTATCAAAGTGGTGAACGTTTTCTCCCGTTTCGACTTCCTGTACACAAGCACCTCTTTAAAATGACACCTTATGTGTAAAAGACACAGAGATGACAAGTGTCAAAAAGTCTTTCAAGTTTGACACATCTTTGGGTGTTTTACGATTGAATAATAACAACAATGAACTCTTCCGTCACAGGATTTTAAAAGACCATTTATTTTCATTGCTTGATTTTAATCAATGGCTAATTTCAGGTCCTGATGCTGAAAGTTAAACAGCAGTATTTTCATGTCACATAAATAAAATCATGTTAATAAAAAGATTTTATTTTCGTTGTTATATCGACTGCAGGTTGATTTGACATCTTATGTTTGGCTTTAAAAAACTTCAAGTCATTTTAGTTCAAAACCTTTTGCCTGAGATTTTGTTTTCGGATTAACAAATTCTTTTGTTCATGGTAACTTGCTTTTTCGTGTATTTTGCATAGAGGATGAACAAATTTACAGATTCGGGAAACAGATTTACGCTGACCTTAAATAAAAGTAGTTGGGATGCAAACATAAGAGCTCGTAGCTTATTTCAGCAGGACTTCTTTTTCTCTTCAATACCTGATTTAACACCTCTCCATTCTTGCATTTATGTTTGGCGCACCGTTTGCACGCAACAGTCAATGAGCGCATCACACTTGGTTTCATTTTCCTTTCTCAGCAAAACGTTGAAGCGTCAAACACATCCAAGATATTAACAAATCGTAAAATGTATTTAAAATCCCTGTCATCCCATTGGAAGCTGACATCCGAAACAAAAAATAAGTCTCTCTTTTTTTAAACATCACACCGTTTTCTCCGTCCGAGAAAGTTCATGAATATTTGTTACGTTGCCGTCCTTTAACCCGAGACCCAATCAGAGGTCGGGCGTTAACGGCCAGCTCTACAAAGTCACTTCGCAGCTTCGGGAATGGGTGGGGCGCGGTCCAGTCTCACGGCCCAGGGGTCAGAGGTGGCGCTGTAGAAGGGTGGGTGAGGCAGAACGTCCTCGGTTGCCACGGCGAAAGCGAAAATCCCCCGTTTCCTGTCCACATCCTCTGAGATGAACTTCCTGTCCGTCAAACTCTCTCGGCTGTTACCGCTGCCATCTACGTCCTCCATCGCTTGCCCTCCCGGTGGGTGCTGCCGTTCAGCCAGCAACGGTGGAACCCGCATGGTCCTGTCCCCTTGAAGGGCGTTGGGGTCTGGAGGGAAGAGGAAGTTGGCGGAGCGCCAGGGGGAGGGTTTTCGGCCACGTCGCGGCCGCGAGACGCGGCAGCTCTGGCGTTTGATGTGTCTGTGCAGGTGGTCGGAGCGCGTGAAGCTCTTGTAGCAGTGCTCGCATTGATACGGCCGCACGCCTGTGTGAATGCGCAGGTGGTTCTTCAGGTCGTAGTTGTGAACGAACTTTGAATTACAGTGCAGGCAGATGTAAGGCCTCTCGCCCGTGTGCTTGCGCATGTGAATCTTCAGCTTGTCTTGCCTGAAAAAGAAAAGAAAAGAGATTAAACACAGGGTTTGAGGTTCGTCCACAGATGAGACTCGCCAGCATTTCTAACACGAGAAAATCCCTGTAAAACCTCAAAACACACACAAACGTCTTCTCGAGCAGACATGCAAGCAGAAACACACACAGGTGCACGCTTTCGAACTTGAAAAGCAAACCGCTGCAGCTTGCTCAACTGTAGACGGCTACACGGTGGCAAGAAAACAATGAAAATGGAAATGAAGAAAAGGGATTTTTTCAGGATCGAGCAGTTCTGTTACGTGGTATCCAGATGACTTATCCAGAAGCCTTTGGTTCTGGTTGTCGCTCTAGATCTCGCTCATTGAAAGTTCATTCCTCTACAGAGTGTTGGAGGCCAGATGTGAAATGTAGCTCTTATATTAACATTCTTACAGTGTGGTAACCTCGTGCGGGCTTCCACCGCAGTGATGCAGAATGTGTTTCGCAGCGGCTTTGTCCTTATGATGCTGCTCTAGTTTTCAATGTTGTAATTTTTTTGTGCAGCTTCAAAGACTTGATTCATTCTAGAAATAAGCTTGAGGAAAGTTTGCCCTTTTCTACGACAACACCGATGCTTCACACAACCTTATAAATCTGTCATTAAAACAATCTTTGCCTTTCATCAATTTTTTTCTATCTGTTGAACACTTTAAGCATGTAGGTGTTATTTGAGTTTGATCGCGAAACTTGCCCCTCATCATATTGAAATTAGCCTAAATCTAAGAAGTACACCCCCTGACCCTAAAGCGTCAAGTTTGTGACACTGAACCCGACTCACCTGGTGAAGCGGACCTCGCATATGGTACACATGTAGGGCTTCTCTCCCGTGTGCGTCCTCATGTGTCGTGGGAGCTTTCCCGCTCCTTGTATGACCTTGTTACAGATCGGGCACTGCTGTGACGCCTTGGGCTTCATCTTTCTCTCCTCCTCCAGCTGCCACGGTGGAAACAGCGTTCCCAAGTGGGATGCAGAAAGAAAACTCAGGTAGGACCGTAGGTCTGCGCCGTCTTTGATCTGACCCAGGGCAGGGTCAGAGGTCACGCCCACTCCTGGACTCATGAAGTCCTTAAAGAAGTCTCTGTGAATGACCGGATTTAGAGGCTCGTCCTTCTGCTCTTCCTTGATGACTTCTTTCTTGACGGCGAGGTCCAACGGCCCGTTTTCCAGCGAGGCACTATGAAACGGGTGAGGGGGATTCCGTGGTTCCACCAGCTGGGAGTAGCCTGGGAATTCTGCGGCCCACATTGGAGGGTAGAAGCCTGGAAGGAGAGGTGAGAAGCCAGCCCCTCTCTCAAGGCCCGAAACTTTGGGGTAGAGACCCTCCTGGAGCAGAGACTCTATCGAGAAGTCCTTTAGTGTCCGGCTCTCTAAGCCCTCCGGCACTCTGGGTTTTTCAGCCTGTTGGGACTCTGGGGTGTTCCTGTGGCGCGGTTCATGGTCGTCCTGATCTGGGTTTGCCCCCTTTTGCGAACTGCAGGGTGGGCTGGCTCCTGTCCTCTCCTCCCAACCATCCTGGTTTTTGGACACACTCTCCTGTGGGGATTTCTCGCCATCTTTCGACTCGTTCTCCGCTTCCTCCTCTTCGTCGTCGTCTTCCTCATCATCCCCCTCAAACTCCTCCCCGTCCATCTCTCCCTCTGCGGCCTGGTCCCCTCCGTCTCCTCCCGTGTCCATGATTTCCAGACAGACGTTTATGATGCAGGGGATTTCCAGCAGCCTCGCAGCGCCGAGGATCTCTTTGACGTTCGAAACCGTCACCGTCAGGGTGGAAGTGTAAGCGAACTCCAAAATGGCTGTCAGCGATTCTGGAGCCACGAAGTCCAGTTCGTAGATGGCGTGTTGGTTGGAGTCTCTGCCGGTACCGGTGGCCACGGTAAAGAGTTTTTTGAAGTACTGGCTGCAGGCGGCCAGGACGGAGCGATGGGTGCGGTACTCTTGGTCTCTGACGACTAGGATGACATCACAGAGAAACCCGTCTCGTCTCTGCTCGTTGAGACTGCACAGGACGTCATTGCTGTGGTTCGGGAAAGGGATTCCGATCAGGTCCTCATCCGTGTGTGCCATGCTCTTTGAGAAATCTGTGGAAAGAAGAACAGGTGAAAAATCTGTCAGAGATGCGGGACAGTAAATGCATTGAGAGGGTTTGAATTTTGATGAAATTAACCCTTTAGTCTCCTGTGTTTTTCACTTTTTATAAAGTCAATTAAATCGTTGTGTAGTTCAACCAAATGCTAAAATCTATTCCTCCTAATGCCATCTCAAATGTAAATGACTTTCTTTCTTCAGTCAAACACTAACAATCAACTTAATATTAAAATGGCGTCATTTTTGGCCATTACAGTATTTTAGCACATTTTTTCTTTGTGTTCTTGGATGACATGAGGTTTAATCATGAGAGAATCAATTTGTTGCTATTTCACGCAGGATGTAGTTTTGTGAAAGTGTTTTTCCACGTACACGAATATGTGTTTGCAATTCTGAGGTCAATCAGATAATTAATGAACTCCAACAGAGCATGCAAGAACCGGCTCTCCATGTGACTCTTTCTGATTATTATCAGACAGCCGCTCCGCTGATTTCTGCTTTCCGTGGCAAACACCGATCGGTTTAAGCCCATTTGTGTCGTGGCTTTGAGAGATAGTGAACAAAATCTGATCTTTTGCATTGTGAGAAAAGCTGACGCTTATCTTTGTCACGTTCGGAAAGAAAAGAAGACAAGACAGGAAGACAAAAGGGGTCAGGCTCTAGTTTCTGCTCTCAGTGGGGAAAAAAGCAGCAGGGCCTGAGCAAACGTAACCCACCGCCTCCAGTGCTGCGTGAGAGATTTAGTTTAGTTGACTTATATTTAATGGCGTTTATTTATTCTACCAGAACGTTGAGTCATTTCAGGTTCTAGTTTGAAGTTTAGTTTGAAGTGGTTGAGACTCACTTTCCTCTCTTTGTGAAATGATGATACATATGAAAAGCTGTATTTTTCTGTAGGTGTGGACAGCGACTCTTCATTCAGAGGGTTTTAACTACAGGCCTACGTGAATGAGACTGAAATGTACCTGCGGATTCCCTGAAATGTGTACAGTGACCTTTTTAAGAGGCATTTTGGCAGCACTGTCCTTCACTCATGGCTATGAATAGAGTTTAATCTCAGTGTTTCTCATCCTCGCGGTCAAATGTGCAGAGATGCTTTCGTACGGCTCGCTACTGCTGGAGCTGTTGACCATCTTCCAATGGTCCAAATAAAACTACCGGTATTTCCACAAACATTTAAAATGTGTCATCTATTTTGTACGTGGTCTTTCTTTCACCAATCAACATTTTAATGTCCTCCCCGCTGTTGCTAGGAGACGGTTGCTATAATTACTGCTTGAACCTATAGCCTAGTAACGAGAAGCGCATCTTTAAATGAAGAAACGCATGAACTACACTGTGTGGCCCTTCGGGTGAATATAAATATAACAGATGATTCCGTCACCTAAAGGGAGAAACGTGACCAGAGGAAAAATCAAACATTTGTCGTCCATGTGTTGCCGACACACAAATGGTTAATGGTTTAATTGGAAAATTGGAGCACAGAGGAACGGTGTGGACAAAAATGAAAAACGAAGAGCGCGGGATGAGATCCCGTCCGCAGAAGTTCCCTGACAGGTTGCGCCCCACCCTGGAAAATCCGGCCAAGATAAATACACGCTTGGAGCTAAAAACAACAGCAGAGAGAGAGAGAGAGAGAGAGAGAGAGAGAGAGAGGAAAAGAAGGAAGAGAGAGACGGAGAGATCTCCCACCCTAGCCCCCCCCCACAAACACTCTCTCCTATAAGTACATTGTGCGTGTGTCCATATACACTTGACGCTCGAAAACCTCATTTGGACATCGAACCAAAATTTTTCAAGATTATTCAAGCATCTATTTGTGTTTGGGGGACGTTCATCGGCAGAGTTTTGTTGCGTGTGAACTCTCTGACGGCCAAATCAAAATGTCCTGTTTGAGGTTGAAGGATGCTCTGAGATAATCGGAGGATCTGAGAACAGCATTCAGCTTTTGTTCAGATGTCTGCACTAATCTACACAGTTAGCGGAAAGAAGCGATGAGATGAAGCCTCTAACCGTCGTATGAAATACCCACGCACGAGTCTCTGCACTTTTGCCCGACACACATTTCATCAGAGCGATACGTGCATTTCCGGCGCGTATAGAATTTATTTCATGCAACATTTTCATTTTCTTGAACTTACTTTGAGAAAAGCGCACGTTAATGAAGCACCAGTGAAATAAAATTGACCTGCCGTGTTCTTACTGACTGCCAAAACGAACGGTCCAACATGTTCTTTGTGTCACAAACAAATAAAGCATTTGTCATCCATTGGTCTGAATAAGTCGGATCTTTTTACAAAATCTTTTGAACGACGTACATTTGTATAAGGCTATAAACTTAAATTAGTCTGAACTTAAACAGTGGGTTAAGTCTCCTGTTAAGTATGTTTGCGAATAACCTTGTTTGATATTTTTCCTGCCTCTTCATACATTGCTCGATCTGAGTTCGACATCAATCACAGTGTGTCATGTTTCAAAACATAAATGACACAAAGTAAAAACCCAAACTACCCCCTCGCTCCTTTGATATTTTTAAATAACACACATCTATGATCTTTAACCTAAATCCATACACACACAGATACACTTTGATGAACCTCAGAACTGGAACAAAGATCACTTAAGGTCTTTGCACATACAGTCTGAACTTCTTTCTTCGTACTTGCCGTTCGTTTGTACTCTGTCTCTGGATTGTCAAAACTCTTCTCTAAATGCTTGCTACGGATGCAAAAAACGGAAAGTAACACCCATCTTTTTACGCCGGACAAAATGATCGGAGGCATTGTGTAAATGTGATATTGTATTTATTTTTTAAAGTGCGGAAATTTCGAACACAATGTGCGATGGCCTTTGTTCTCAAACCTAAAGCTTCCAAGGAGGAGAGAACACAAGCGTTTCAGTCTCCATCGTCATACACTGATGCAAAGATGACCAACTCTCGATAAACGCTAAAACGTTATTTCATCATGACCTCTTTAGGGAGGCAGGCTTGGAGTCCTAGACAGGAGCGAGCGACTCACGGCCACTCAGACTGCTGGTAAATTGGCTAAATCCAGTGGTGGGTTGGCGGGTCCTGAGGGAGATCATTTAGCGGCCTCACCTGCGGGGGCACCTGTAGGTTTGACTGTATTAGTGCTTAGCCGAGACGCTTACAGTCGAGCCGACCTCCCTCAGCGACGGCCTGATCATCCACCAATAGAAAGCTCTGAATTTCAATAGCGTTCTTTCGGTCTTATAGCGGAGGAGAAAAAGATGACACAGCTGATTTATTTATAATACTTAACAGTGCCGATTTACTGCAGAGCAGCTTTTTGTCAATTTCTAATAATTATAATACTTATTATGAAATTATTTGAGATTACAGGGAATGTTTAGACTAAAAAACACTGAGCAGTCACATCATCTTAATCACAAATTATAAAACACTCGTGTTAGTTGTTGGTCAAATTCTGTGGTCTGTTGTCATTTAATAGGAAAATAAAACGCGTGTGTCTGGAAAATGTTCATTTTAAAGTTAATCTGCTGTAATTCTGACCCAAATATTTGCTGCTTTCTGCTCACACGCTGATACACATAACAGCAGAATAACGTAAACGTCAATGTCGCTTTAACAGACTCGTTAGTATCGCACACACGGTTGTGTAACGTCTGTCGTAATGCTTCTGTTTGCTAAATATATGAAGCAAGATGTACAGACACCTGCATCGCATGCTTCAGCTGTTACAAACAGTAATTTACACCTGTTTTTAATCCACGTTCAGCCCCTTTAAACACACACACCAACACACACCAACGCACCTGTCTTTATGTCAGTGTTTTAAAACCCACACCTCTCTCTCTGAAACGCTTCTATGAAATATTCATCTCAACTTTTAGGACTCACGTAGGCAACACAAGTTCTGTTTCCCATTTCACACGTGACGCAGTTGCTCATTATGTTGGCCTGTGAAAACGTGAACGCACAAATCACATTGAGTTATTTATTCCACATGGAAACAAATCGATTAGATCTGATTTTTGGGGTGAGATTGGGTCGAACGGTTATTCAAGATTTTATGACATTGTGACCTAAATCAACCTTAGTGTGAATCATCAACTCTATGATTTCCGTTATATAAAGTATCACACAAAGATGCAAAGCTGTTTGTCAATATATAGAGATTTACTAAATCAAATGCAACACGATTATATCGAGTCGGGTTGAAATGAAACTGCTTTATGCAAATGAATAGTTCTAAAACTGCAAGTTCAACGTTACACAACATAAAATTGTTGTAATAAATAAACACTAAATAATACTATAAAATATATATACATAATGTGAAGTTTGTTGTTTAGAACTACAGAAAATAAAATACCAAAAATAGGATTTAAGTAGAAACTGAGTGCTTTCATTTTTCACTGTCAATGTACAGTTCACAAAAGTAAAAGATGAAAAATCTTTTAAAACTTGCAATGAAATCCCACATGTACAGGTTCTGGTTTCACGCACAGAAGAGACGTTATTATCTAGTCTCATTTGTATTGTCACAAGTTGTTTGTGTTAGTTTGCGCCAAACTCATTTTCTGGAGACGACAAGTAAAGAACGGCCCAAATAATTACATGAGTCATCAAATGACTGCCCACAGACGTGCTGTTCTATACCTGACACACACACAAACAAACAAACAAACACAGACCGCCACAAATAAACATTAGAAACGGTCGGACGTGATCTACTCTTCACGCTTGGACTCTAACACACACGCAGAGAGCCATGCGTCCTGCACACTTTCTCAATGAATTCCACTTGAATGCACTCACCCGTCCAGATCCTCAGGTGTGTGTTAGTGTGTGCGTGATTTATTCCGAGTGTCGTCTCAAATCCGAGTCTGTCTCATCAGTTTGAGGGACATTGAGACATCTGTCCATGCTGTCTGCCCGAGTCTGTCCTCTCCATTCACAAAAACACACACACACAGCCGAGCATCCAACTACAAGCCCAAAACAGCGGCACACGAGGGGAGACTGAGAGGTTTGTGTGGAAACTGACAGGAAGGGGGAGAGAGAGAGAGAGAGAGAGAGAGAGGAGGTGGATCTACTCTAGAGCAACCGTACAGAGATGTAGTTTTTATAGCTGGGTGGGAAGCTCGGGATAATAATACCCATCCTCCTCCACAACACAGTTTAAGCTCAGTATGTAATAAAGCCCATGGTGCACAAACCCTCTGATTTGGGGTCAGACTAAATGAATTTTTAGTTTTATTCGTGAAGGATTTGCAACTTCAACTTAGGGACAAATGGCCGGAGAGGTAGTTTAAATAGAGAGCAAAGTACCGGCGCTATTTGTGTGCGTGCAGCTGAATTCAGAAGTCCTGTCGGAGACGTCGGTTTACGAGCATACTAACAATAAGACATCTGTGTTGATGTTTATCATAGACGCGGACTAAAAATGTAAACGCAAACTTTTCCTGAAAATGTATTTTGATGTTTATGTTACATTTAATGTACAATATGTTCGGACACTTTAAATGGTAAACGTTAAGTAAATGTCTCAAGCGTGACGTTGTAGCTGTGATTACGTTCTCATATCATTTACATTTATTCATTTGGCAGATGCTTTTATCCAAAGCGACTTACAAGTAGGGTGCAGTGGGCAGCTATCACTGCAGAGCAAACAGGGGTAAGGTGCCTTGATCAAGGGCACTTCAGTCATTTCCTGGTGTCACAGAAGACTGAACCAGCGACCTTCTGGCTACGAGTCGAACTCTCTAACCACTAGACCACAACTGATTTATGAGTCTTAACACTGCAATGCACTTGACTTTATTTTACTTCATCACTCTGTTACCAAAAGATTATAAAAAAAGAACGAACGCAGATACAATTTTTATTTCCATGATGATAACAAGATGGATTTTACATGCAACACAATGTGGTAATGTGATAAAATGGTGCATTTCACTTACAATAAAAGAGGTGTCATACATTGAGCGATATACAACGAAAAGATCAGTCGAGTGAAGGCTAAAATACACTAAGAGACCAGATTTTCAGGCTGTTTCTATCTGAAACTTTCAAAATGTCTGCAAGTGTATGACGTCTAGTTTAAAATAAATCTGTTCAGATTTAATAGTCTTGTAGTGTGTTCCAGCCATAAGGTCCCATTTAGTTTTCTGTATGCTGTACACATCAGTAAAATGAAATTGACAAACATTATTTAACATCAGAATTGAGATAAAATCATTTTCTTGTTGATTGTAATTTAGCTTGTGTTATCGCATGGTTTGACCCATATGAGACTTAATGTGTGATGAAATTCATCTTCACTGAAACAAGAGATTTCAGCAGCCTGTTTAAATTTATATTCACACTTATTTGACTGCTTTTCAGCGCTGTAAATCTACAATAAAGATAATTTGAAGAGTTTGGTTACAAAATGATATAAATAATCATGTTTTTTAATATTTTATCATGTTTTATTATGTTTCATTGTATTAGTTTGCTTTTTTATTTATTATGGCTTAAATCAAAACAAACCAACTGTAGTTTGATTGATATTAATTGGCACACATCATTTTAGAACCAAACTCTTCATTTAGTGCTTGTTTATAATTTGAGTTCCATCAACAAATGTAGGAAATATATTCTCGACCTTATTTAATTTAGATTTATGTCATTTCATTCATTTTCATCACTTTCACACTTGTGTTAATCTCTGTCGCCGCCAAAAATAATGAATGTGAACTGTGAAATCTTTAAAATGAAAATCACCTCTGAGAGATCAAATGCTTAAACTAATGCTCAGTTGGCCTTTAAGGAACATGTTTTATGATTTAAAATGCGTACCGATCGATGGCAATATTAGCACACAGTACATAAGCCTCTCCGTGTGTGTGTAAAAAGAGAGAGAGAGAGAGAGAGAGAGAAGGAGAGTGTTTGCTTTAAATGTGTCATGTTAAACTCAAACTCTCTCTCTCTGGTTTGTGTTTGTTGGCTCCGTGACATTTTCCCGCTGTGTCTGTCTCTTTAAATCATGACTCGACGCTTTTAACTGGGCCGCAAACACGGACAGGATTTCCTAAATTACATGAAGAATCCACCTAGTTATGTAATTCATCACAGATTCATGGTGACCTTCTTTCCAACAGAACCGTTTCTACTAAGACAGATAAAATACATCCATTCACAGCAGTTAAACAAGCTTCATGGTGAACAAAAATGAAGTGTGAGAGGTGTGAAAATTTATTATGAACACAGTTGACTACCGTTAAGATTAACACACGCATGTGCGCGCACACACACACACATTTACATATTATTAGTTATTATAGGTATTCTCAGTCAGTTGTCATAGAAACCTCAGACAGGTAACTCCTCAGGTCGCTTAAAACAGATTCTTATAGTCGCATAAACACATATTCTGTGTCACTGAATGTCATCTGTTAAGATCAGAAAATAATCTTTATAGGTGATGTTCTTCAGATCAGATGTCTGATGTTTTCTGGTTGTTTTAAAACACAGAACATTGAAGGATTTTAAGTGACTAGAGAGTTAAACGTCTGGACCTCAAACTGGTTCTTGATGAAATAATTTCTGTGGGTTTTACAGGCTCTGCTTTTTAAAATCATCTCATTCTCCGTGAAAGGTCTCTTGTCTGTGATTTGGGACGCGCCGCACAGATGCATTCTGGGTGTGGGGGATGTACTGCTGGGTGTGGGCTTGTGGGAAAATATTGTGTCATCGCTGACCACTTGCAGACAAGCCCACCGACAAGGGTGGGAATCGGTTGTCCAAGGACATTCATATACAAAAACACACACGCACACATGCGCACACACACACACAGCTGAAAATATGTGTTAAGGTCATGTGTGAGTTGATGTGTGTGTGGTTCTATGGGTTTGAACCCAGCAGCTTCTGGAGGTGTTTTGACTTATGGCTCGTATTTTTAAAAGTTTCTTTACAAGGAAAAAAAAGTAGATTGATATATATTTTAGAAAAAGGGGTCCCTCAAAAATGGTTAATCATATTTGGGGGTCCTTGGCATCATAAAGTCGGTAAATCCCTGGTCTGTTTAACACAAATGAGGGACGACCATCAGTACTGAAGCTCCAGATCTCTGGAGTGTCAAATGTGATTCGTTCATAATGAGAGTTCATCTCAACTCAACTACATGTCAGTCTTGATCAGTGTTTTGTCTTGTTTTCCAGTGGAACGTATCTAATCACATGTACTGAATTAAAACCAAACAGTATACGTCTTTCTTACTTAACTTTGCACACATTTATTCAGCTTTGAGGATGTTATTTGCACTAGAATAAAAACAAAAATACTGACAAGGTTTGAAGAATAATAAAGAAAAAAGCATGCTAAATAATGTGCTACATGACACGATATGGCTTTGAGTTTAAATGACATGTTAAAAATTTGAGCAATCTGAAGTAGTTTAAAAACTTTAAAACTCACACACGTGATTCAGGTTATTTCAGCGAGAAGAAAGCATCTCAACAACTTCTATTCAGTATGGTGCAGTCTAATAGAGATGGAGAAATGTAAATGTGCCAAAAACAGGCCGTCATTTTCAATCGAGTGTTTGTGAGTGTTGTGGTTTGGACGTGTTTTGCTGCCCGACTGGTTACAGTGAAGACGAGGACCTGCATCAAAACTGTGCATGATGATCGAGACAGCAAGACAGACTTTAAAAGCTTTCTCGTATTTTTATTCTATGCACTGACTTAAAAACACAAGACGCAGAGCCAAAAACTTACGCATTAATCGTAATGTAATAAAAAAATAGGGGGGGGTTTATTCTGAATAAACTTTTAGGATAAGTTCTTGTGTTAATTAATATCAAATAGAGTCTGCACTTATTCAAAAAAAAACTCTCATTCTGATACGGTATGAAGGCGACGAATCGGTGAAGTATTGACCAAAACGCACGTCCCTCATTTGTATGTCATTAATACAAATGATGCATAAAACACACGTGTTTGTGACAGATGGAGTGTGTGTGTGTGTGTAAGGGTGTGTGTTTTAGAGATGCTGCTCCTGTGTGTGGTGGATTGTGAGGGGGAGGCTGACCGTGTGTGTGTGTGTGTGATTATGACTAGCCTCTGTCTGCCCTCAGGCCCTCTGGCTCTACCTAATTAAAACCAACCAGGCTGCAGGGCACAGGAGACACATGTCTGTCAAACACACACACACACACACACAGGTTCTCTTACTGATCACTTACACACTGTGATATTGTATATGTGCAAATGATACACACATGTTTGTGATACACACACGTTAGGTCAAACTTTAAGACACACGTAACAGCGCCTCTCGGTTCTCTGGAATTTAATTCTTAAAAGTCTCATCTGTTATTAACACATCTCTGCTATAACAGAATCTGATTGGTCTGATAAGCTTCACTCGCAATTATTCTGCAGTTTTTTTAGTGAGTAGTCACTGATGATATAAAACATCATTGTGATGATAAAATCTCTCATTGTGAGAGTGAATTATTAAATGATCATTGTTTATTTTATTGCCATGTTTAATAAGGCAGGGTGTTTACGGTGAAACACTGGTTTACGGTGCTTAAATCACTGTACTGGCTCTCGTGTGCTTCACACTTTCATAAGTTCCTTCAGTGTGATGCAAGATCTGATCATCTGTCCAGGATTATCCTTCAATCATGACAGGTAGTCTGTGGATTATCTTCACTGATCTGCTCAAGTATGAAAGTCTATTAAATTACCTCTTTAATATATTGGAACAAACATGGGGCCGGTGTTTGTGTGTGATGAACTGTAAGGTTTGTGTGCGTGTGTGTGTGTCTGTGATGTAGGGTGGTGTATGTGTTATGTAGGGCGTGTGTGTGATGTAGGGTTTGTGTGCGTGTGTGTGTGTGATGTAGGGCTTGTATGCGTGTGTGATGAACTGTAGGGTTTGTGTGCATGTGTGTGTGTGTCTGTGATGTAGGGTGGTGTATGTGTTATGTAGGGCGTGTGTGTGATGTAGGGTTTGTGTGTGTGTGTGTGTGTGATGTAGGGTTTGTGTGTGTGTGTGTGTGTGTGTGTGTGTGTGTGATGTAGGGTTTGGGTGTGTGTGTGTGTGTGTGTGTGATGTAGGGTTTGGGGTGTGTGTGTGTGTGTGTGTGTGTGATGTAGGGTTTGGGGTGTGTGCGTATGTGTGTGTGTGTGTGATGTATGGTTTGGGATGTGGGGCGGGTGGATCAATGTGTCCTTATTTAAAACAGAGTGAGGGAATGAATGCCCACACACTCATGTTTCTCTTTCTGTGTTTCTCTCCCAACACCCCCTGTGCCTGTCCTCTCACATCAGTGGGTGGACCCAGTTTCAAAACCAAAATCTTTCAGTAACATTACAACACGGCCCGCTTTCCTTATGTGTGCCACATTGATGTTTCTACGTGTGTTGTGGTGTCGCCCTCAATAACGTGTGTGATCTTTGCAATTCTTCTTGAACATGTCTGTTCTTCAGTTTCAGTTATTTACCCATAAAGAGAGACAGAGTCGGGGAGTTGCCACTGGTTACAGTGACGGTTCTCACACAGGAAACACCTACAAGAGTTTAGATGTTCCCCAATCAGCTGCTCTCATAACACACTCACTTTTCATACAGTAAACCAGAGAAAATCATTTAACGTCAAACCGACGAGCCGCAGAGCGTTGGGCTGAAATCTAACACAGCTCAGGGTTCAACTCAACCAGAGAAGAGACGAAGGAGAAACTCTGTGGTAGATAGTACAAAGACACACAGTCATAGTGTAATACAGTCACATTACACAACAACAGAGTCTAGTAAAGTTTACAGTATTAAACAGTTATAGTCTTTAAACAGTACTGTGGGTATATAATATAGTTCATGAGATGATGTCCACTAATATTCGCTTGTAGACTTAAATAACCTGGTAAAGTTTTGCAATAGTATATAATATAGTTTAAAGGGATAGGTTACCCAAAAATAAAATTCTGTCATTTATTTGTCCTCACGTTGCTTAAAATCACAAGATATTTTGAGAAATGCCTCAGTGATTTTTTTTTGACACAATGGAAGTCAACGGTGTTCAGTGTTGTGAAATTATCAACATATTCCCAAATATCTACGTTTGTGTTCCGCACTAGAGAGTAAATCATGCAGGTTTGACACGAAATGAGGATGAGTAATGTTTGGGTGAACTGTCCCTTTAAGTGTGTCAATTAAAGTGTGTTAAAGTTGGATTATAGATGGCGATTATAAAGGATTAAACATATTTGGTCGAGTTTCAGTGTAATAGATTTGGGATGTAAAAAAAGCAAAAAATAAATACGTGAAAAGTTAGATGAAATAAACTTTGACTGAAATGAGTGATTAATGTCTTGTTTCTGAGGACGATTAATCATGTGACCAGAAGCATGTAACGTGTGGGAGAAGGTTAAAAAAACACTTGTTAAATTCTTCCGACCTCGAGATGATATAAATAGTAGTTTAGCTCACTCGCTGTGACTATAGTGATGAACTTTATAACTTTATTACATGTGACCTTGTGAATTGCTATTAAACATTTGCACATGACGTGGTCTTCACGGACGCATAATTGGGTGAACATCCAGAGTTAAGCGTTCATCTATGATGAGAGAGTTTAAGGTGTTTTGTAGAGAAAGAGAATCACGGTTTACCAGGGAGAGTTAAACTCACTCACTTTATCTCTATTACGGGTGAAGGTGAGGTAAGGACATTCTATAGGGGCTTGACAGATGAGATTTACCTAAATTATCACACACACCCCTCGACCAACACACACACACACACACACACAAATCTGTCTTCAGCACACACACAAACTTTCTTCACCAACCCACGAATGCTTTTATGAAGATTAGAGGAACGGGAAGAGCATTGAGAGACAATGTGAATCCTTAAACTTTCTTTTTGTGACGTGAACATCTCCTCAATTAAAATATGATTGCTTCATCGCACACGCACAATATACATGACTTTTACAATGTACAAACTGTATATTTAATCCCTTAATTTTTAAATAAACATCGTTTAGTTTGTTCAGGCAAAACCAAAAGGTTAAAACTGGTAAACCACTGACAGTCTTGCAAACTATGAAACTGAAAGTATGAGTTAAATTGTTTCTTATGATGCCAGTTTAAAAAAAAAGAAGACTTCTCTTGAAATACCTCACGGAAGGGCTATTTTTTATTTAGCATCTTAAAAATATCTGAATAAATGAGTTAAATTAATGTAAACCATTGTATTGTTTTAAAATGAGGGTAAAATTATTTTTCACAAAAAAATAAGTCAATGGATCCGAATTTGAAGGAACAAGAATTTTATAACGTTTCTCAAATTATGAAATAGAGCATCTAGTTTTATTTTTAACAGAAGCTCTAAAGGTCATGGGTTTGATTTCCAGGGAACATAAATTCCTATCAAATATATAGTTTGAATGCACAGCAAATCACTTTGAATGAGATCGTCCGCCAAATCCATTAAAGTAAAGTTAAACACTAATCCAGCCAATCCGAGCACTCCAAACACCCCTCCTCAAGCCAAACATCTACCGTTCATCTTCTGCACAAAAGTACGTAGCAAGTAACCAAAAGTATCTACATTCAACTCATTACTAGAAAATGCAATAAAAGTTCCTTGTGCACACAAACTTGTGTATGTTTTCAGTAAATCTGAAGCAATGATCTAGAACTTCACCCGGTTCCCACACCCTCCTGCGGAGAGCCCGCGGTGTGCAGCTCACTCTCAAATGTTTGAGAACACGCCAATGTAAAAGTATCCACGGTGTAACAAAAGAGAGCTTCGGATCAGGTTCAACATTGATAAACCTTGTGGCGGTGACTCAACAGACAAAGGCGTGGCACGTATCCCAGCATAACCCCACTCGCTCTCGTTCCGTTCTGCTTCAAGTGTTAAAGAGTGACAGGAGTTTGTGTCTCATCTGGCACAGGTCAACCACTGCTGAGCTCAGACGCATCCGATCGTTTCGATAGAATTTGCTTGGCATTGAAAGGAAATCTGGTCGCCTGATGGAACGTCACGGCTGCAATTAAAACCAATGAATAATTAATGGTGTCGGTCATCTGCCCATTCACCTGATATACGGTGTTCCTGACCACTCTGAACAAACCTCTCTCTCTCTCGCTCTCTCTTTTAATGAAAAGTGTATACTGTGTTTTAACGCACACAATTTTTTCCACATTTGAGTATTTTATCATTCATGACGTATGGATTCATTCTCCACTCAGATAAAGTGATAAACAGTATTTTGTGTTATAATAAAATCTAAAACTCTTTTTAAGTGTAAACCTTTACATCAGCCGACGCTTTTACACAAACTGACATTTAACAAAATAGAAATTGTGTTTTTGTGAACAAATAAAAAAAGTTTTTGTGATATAGTTAGATTTATTGAAAAGAAACTGATATTTTGTTGCACATAAACACAGATTGATAAACTTGGGATGCTTCAAGACTCTATGTTGCGACATGAGCTATGAATAGAAAAGCAAATTAACTTTATTTAGTCCAGAGCATCACAGACAACGAAAAACAAGCGTGAATATATTTTGCAAACTCATTTGACTTTCTTCCCCTAAAATAGTTCTCGTTCTTTTATTTCCTAATTCATAAAGTTGGCCGCGGGATTCGCCCGTCTTACCTGCAGCCCCATTTCTCTTAAATGCGTGTTGGGTTGCAGGGAAACACTGGGGCGATGCAGCGATAGCATCAGACCCCCGTCCCTGACCTGTCATCTCATTTTACTCCATTAGACTTTCTAATTAAACAGACGCTGAGAATGGAGGTGGGGGGGTCCCGCGGACTGCGCTTCGGAGTCTCCGACAGTTTTCAAGAAGTATTCACATTCAGACTCACAGACGTGCTAAAAGAAACCGTTTCCACTCACGCAAGTGGTGATGGAGCGGTAAGACAGACAGACAGTGACAGAGAGCGAGAGAGGCGGTCGTGGTTTCTGACCTTTAGGTGTTGCAGAGGGAGCCGCGTCTCAGACAGAAGTCTCGTCGAGTCAGGAAACTGCTATCCTCCAGCTCAAACATGTGAAAGTGAACGCAGACGAGAGAGCGAGCGAGCGACGGGGAGAGAGAGAGATAAGGAGAGGAGTTTTGCACACAAGGTGTGTCGTGAATCAGAGAGAGAGCAAGAGTGAGAGAGACTAAACAACAGTTCACACCCACCCACCCCTCCCTCCAAACCAGAAGTATTTGGCAGCCGGCCGCACGTGTCCACCTGACGTCTCGCACACACACACACACACACACACACCCTTGCGGCGTACCTGAGCGTATAGGCATGTCATGCACTTATATCAACATGCTCTTAAACACTTTTCATGCAATGCAAATCCTAAATATGCAGAAAAAACTCATCACACACGCTTTTTTTATTCACACACTTATGCATTTCCCATTGTATAACTAATGTAGCTCTCAATGCTAAACGTGTAATTAATACATCATTAATCACAGTCCTTTAGAAACCGTGTGTGTGTTCACGCATGCTGTACGTGAATTAGCGTCGATAAAGCTAATGCGTTTGACCGAGACATATGAAAGAAGTCTTTTAATTCTTATCGTGGCCGAGTTCCCAGCACTCACTATCTTATTAAACTCAGGGAGGGGTTCGAGCTCCATTAATACCCACCTAAAGAAGGGAGCGGGCACTTTTCTGTACGTCTCATGAGTAAGGTGTTTGTGAACGCAGGCGTGCGCCGCACAGATAATGACACAATGCATCGGGCAAACAGCGCCGGGCGCTTTACCGTGTCATTGGCGCTGTGTAATCGCCATCATTTACACATCAAGATTATACTTGTTTGCCCGGCTCAATGCGTTCCTATGCACTTTGATAGCCGGGTTTTAATTCGCAGATTCATTAATCAGGAGATGTCATGGTCTTTTGGATAAAAGCGAATCGGTATCGGTTACGTGAGTTTGATGAAGAGGGACTGATGGCGTCCATTGTCACGCATGTCAAAATAACACACTAACGTCAGCGAGTTTAAATACAGCTGCTATATACAGCTGTACACAACTTATGCGAAATACGTTTGAAATGATTCATTCTTATGAGATCCAGTCATATTTCCGTCTGTCACTCGATGATGTTGGATCTGATGTTTCAGAAGTGAGTGACGCACACGAGTCGAGGTCGTTCCTCTGTCGGTTCTCTCTTGGAGATCACAGAATGTCAGAAATGAGACCGAGCCATAGATGAGATCTCACCGTGTCAGCTGAAACTGCAAACACCAACCACTTCCTGCAGTGTGTGTGTGTGTGTGTTTCTTTCCCTCTGCAATACGTAAGTGGCAAACACCTTCATCCTGGTCACATACACACACATACGCATGCACACGCGCACACACACACACACACACACACATTTTCATGTTTTATGGGGACATCCAATAGACTTCCATTGATTTTATATCAGGCTTATGTATAATCTACCCTCTATCCCAACACCTAAACCTAGTAATAATCACACAAACCTTTCTGCATTCTTTAATTTTCAATAAATAATATTCTGTATGATTTATAAGCTGTTTTCCCTCGTGGGGAACTGAAAATGTCCCGCACCGTCAAACTCTACTGGTATTACTATCTTTGTGGGGACATTAGTGATGAATACCAGTTCACACACACTTCAGACTGAGATGTCATTGGATGTTGGAGGTCAAATGTATGAAAAAGAGAATTCTCTACAGAAGATCTCAATAATTGACCTCAGTTACTATGAGGTCACAAAACTGTGTGTTTAACAGTTTAACAAGATTATTAAAAATAGTTTAGAAGTAAGTAATGTCACACTGACGTCTCGTGAGACAATAATCAAAGTCATATCTCAAAATCACTGAGGTAAAACACATGTGTGGTCAACCTCCTGCAAATGTGTAAAGATTCTGTAGAGTGTAGACACACCCTGATTTAAAAAAAGGAATGCGTGCACAGTGGAAAGTGAGATCACACTGAAAATGTAAGATTCAAAAACTGTGTTTTAACACGGAGATCATGTTTAAAACACAGAAATGCATGACCACAAAATTTACAGAAGTATCTCTCAGTTATGATCAAACTTTTGTCAAGATATCCAACATGTTGTTGGAGCCGACACGTGACGCAGTTGCACATCAGGCGACCAGGGTTCGATTCCCATCTCGTAGTCCTTTCCTGATCCCACCCCCTTCTCTCTCCAACTTCACTTCCTGTCCTCTCTCTCACTAAAACTGTACAAATAAAGGCAAAACACCCAAAATATATCTTTAAAAATATATATATATATATATTGAACATGTTAGGTTCTTTGTACACAAGGTCACATGTTCTCGAGAACGCTGTGAGATCACAACGAGATGACATGGACCTTAAGGTTCTGCACAGTCTTTAATTTAATGACCGTCATACTTATGGTAAAAAAACAAAAAACAACATTTTACCAGTGTTCTTAGATATTTAAACTGTTAACTTTATATTTCTAAGAGGCCTAAAATGCTTGTCCTGCGTTCATGTAGTGAGGTCAGAGGTGTGAGAGACAGATAGGATTGTTTTAAAACAAATTTATATTAAAGTCCCAGTGAAATAAGAAATGACGATTCTTATTTTTCCGCGAAATATTGCTGCATTTATAGTTAGTAGCTTATCAACGCGGGTCATTTTCTTTTTAAAATGTATGTACCCACATAATCTTTAGTGAAAATCTGAAAAAGCACTTCCGCCCTGAAATGACTATCCATCTCAAATGATGTAAGGTAGATGGCTTGGGCGGAGCATCTGTTAACTCCTCCCCTTCAACTGTCAGTCTGCTGCCAGTTTCATTACAAAATACACCTGTTTTTATAGATCCAATTAAATCGGGGCGAAAAACGCAAGCCACGCCCACTCATTTTCTCCTTTGAAATTCCTTTCACTCGGAAATGAGTCCGAATACGGAAGTAAAAATGGTCGCAGCTTCCGGTTCACGGGGACTTTAAATTCTTAATATAATGTTGTCTTAAAGGCGCTGTTCTTGAATTACAGCGGCAACTAGTGTTATATTATAGATTTGCCATGACTCCCTTACTCCAAACACGACGGTGGCCACCACAGTTCAAAAAGATGTCGTTCTCATGTTTACATTTGTTTTACATTTTACATGTTGAAGGAGGGAAGAGATCATACGGGCATTAGAAAGACTCTAGAAAGAGCGACGTCTTATTTATTACATAAAATAAAAGATCTGTGGATTTTAAGTATGAAAAGAAGGTCAGACAGCAGCTAGGACATGCGTTAGGACCTGCGGTACTAAGACTACTCACAGATATCTATGGAGATACTTTCTAGCCGAGAGACGTTTGAGAGAAAGATTGTCTTAAAATCACCCCCTTTGATTCAGATCAGTATGTGAGTAACATTGCTTTTTTTGTTTGTAAGAACCAACATATGTTGTTGTTTTTGTTGTAATATTAGCTGTGTGACGGAGCAGTTTTGGGCGTCATTGTTTATCTGGAACCGCTTTAATATCGTACTCGTCCAGATACTGGAGAGAGAGAGAGCGTGTTTTACTCTCTTTCTCTAAGATGAATAAACGTACATTTAATCCGCAGGTCATACGTGTTCTGAACCATAGAGTACGATCCAACGGACCAGGAAGCGCACGTTTTATCGTTGTTTGTCCGTTTAGGGCTGCTGTACAAAACATGGCGGCGGATTAAATGTACGTAGGCCCGCTCTGTATGTAGATATAAACAACTTATTCTAAGGTATTACAAACATAACGGTTCATTACATGAGGTCTTTATACACCTCTGAAGAAATAGTTTTGTATAATATCTAACATATCTGTCAATAGATCCTCCTAAAAACCCAGTATTGTTCCTTTAAGGGGTGTAGTAGAGTTTTATTAGTAATTCCAACAAAGTGTGTGTGTGTGTGTCAGAGAAATACACTGTTCTGTTAGTGGTTGTCAGTGGAAGCTACACCCCTGGAGTGGTCTGACTGGTTCACGCCAACCACCCCTCGCTCTCTCTCTCTCTCTCTCTCTCTCTCTCTCTCTCTCTCTCTCTCTCTCTCTCTGGTCTCTCAACCCACTGCATGAGAGGACAAGGAAAGGAATGTTATCCAACCACACACTCATAGATATTACCTCACCCTCTCTCTCTCTCTTTCTCTCTCGCCCTCTCCCGAGATATTGCTGCCAGTCCGGAATGTTTTTCTTAGCCTCTCCTACACACTTTACACACACACATCCCTCTCCTCTCACTTTTATCCCATCCTCTCTCTCTCTCTCTCTCTCTCTCTCTCTCTCGGGGTGGGTGGGTCTAGCTAGTAGAGCTGTACCATGGTAAACCCCCTCACTGTGAACTCGCTCGCTCTCGTGTTTAAACCTGCCTGTTGAAGTATGTTTCTCTCTCTCTCAGGGTCCAAAATTAACTTTATACCACACCTTGGATTGGCGTCACGTGTACCAGACACTTGTTACAGACCAGTTTTGATCAACCAACGATTTTTAATTCAGATTTATTGTATATTAGTTACATAGCAAATAGCGTGCCACTCTCAGCATCATTCGAGCATCTTGTCTAAACATTTCTCAATATGATAAAAATCACTCAAACTATGGCACATGTTGGTGATAAATATTGTAATGCCAGACAGACACAATCATTTGCTTATTGATAGAAGTGCTGAAGTCAGAAAAAGTCCCCTGAGCCACGTCAGCTCGTATTGATGTCGGACCCCACTAAGACCGAAAGCAGATCACCTGCTTTCATTTTAAACAATGTGATAAATTATTTATAACATTTTACGTGCTTGTCAAGCAGTTTGCACACGCATGTGTTTCCATCAGGAAAACTCTGTTTAATATAAATTTGTGTCAATGCAACATAACTTGCTCCTGTGAGATGTGAAACATTCATGACGTCACTTCACATTTTAGATTTGGTTCGAGTTTCTGTTATTTAAGAAACAGGAAGCATGAAAGGTTACAAAGCTTTTATAGCCCGTCTCTTCTTCTTGTGGTTTGTTAGGCAGGAAGTTCACCATGTTACCAAACTAGATTAACTCTGGAAAACATCCATGAAATCATTCTCTCATCATACAGTTGGGTATCATAGTTCACAGCCTAAAATTAAAATTCTGTTATGAATTACTCACTCTCAAATGTTTGCAAACCTGTATACTTTTTTTGTTTAGTTGAACACAGAGAAAGATATTTGGAGGAATGCTTGTAACCAAACAGTTCTTGGACCCCATTGACTACTATAGTCGGAAAAATTTTAATGGTAGTCAAAAGTGCCTCCTCCATTCTTCAAAATATCTTCTTTTGAGTTCAAAAGAACAAATAATATTGTAAATTATTTTTTTCCCTACTATGGTAGTCAATGGGGTCCAAGAAGTGGTACAAGCATTCTTCCAAATATCTTTCTCTGTGTTTATCAGAACAAAGACTTTTATACAGATTTGTGCTGGAACTCAGAGGTGAGTAAATGATAACATAATTTTTATTTTTGGGTGAATTAATAGTTATAAATAATTCTTAAAAGTAGTGAAAAATAACATTCATTCTGCAGGTTTGACCCCCCAAAAAAGTGCGATTGTGGGCATCTGAGGTTGAGACTAGTCTAAGGGTGACCGAATGTTGCTTATTGGAATTTAAACACAGCTACAGTAGTAATCAGCTAACTATCGAAACCCCAGCGGGGCAGGAGGGCGTAGCTGGACAGCAGGGGATTATGGGTAAAGCCATCTCAGTGGCGAGTTGTTAAAATAGACGTGCTTGTTTCAGTGTGGTGGGAGACAGTGAGGCGGGGTGGCTGCTCGCCGGACACTCGGGCACGGCTGCTGGATGCTGGCAACACTGGTTCAACCGACCGCCGACAGAAAGGGCTGACCTGTAGTTGCCTTCACTCTTTCATCTGATCACCACAATGAAAGATCGGCCGTAATGTGGCGGGGTTGGGACAGGAGACCCGTGTTGGGTTGGGGTGTGTATGTCATTCAAGAGAGAAATTGCATGTTCGCAATCCACAACTGTTCTTCTACTTTACAAGCTTTTTGAATCTGTGTGGTGTGACCTTAAAGGACTATCTGTGTCGTAAAAATACTACCTGTGCAACATGCAGAACACTAATCAAACGTTTGGACACATTATTTATGAAAACAGACTTATTTTAGAATAGCAATTAAGTACAAAATGGAAGTATGTTAAAAACAAATACATAACATATCAGAGCTGTTAGCTGCAATCCATTTTCAAAAGTTGGGGGAAATTATTTTTGTAAATAAAATTAATAAATAAAAATTTAAATGTATACAAAGTATTTCTTCATATTACACATGTGCAATAACATTGTAAAGGACGCGCAAAACGGCAGGCATAAAAGCGTAGTTGAAAACGCCTAGGGCTAGTTTTTTAGTTTGACCCAAGTGTTAAAAACTGGCCGACCAATGAGATCGGCGCTTTTGTTCACGGGCTGGAGCTGCTTAAGTTACAGTAAAACACATCTTGGTGGCCACCTTGTGTGCCGGGTATTTATTTTATTTAAGTGCCATCTATGTCAGGGAGAGAATTTGCACATTCACTCCGATCATCGGCAGGGAAAATCGTTTGGGTATGAACGTCGAAAAAAGCCTCGAAAAACGCTGGCGATAACCGTGTGAGATTATCGTCCCGGTGTGTTCGAGTTTAAAGGCTTAGAAGGTTTAATAAAGAATATAAATTAGGTCATCTGTGTCCAAACTTTGACTGGTATTTAGATGTATCTGTATTGTGTGTATACAGTGCAGTGTGTCCAAACAATGGCAGACGAGTAGAGTCCACGTGTACCGTGTGCCTAAATACTCAACATCATGAGTAGAGATCCACCAATATGTAAATTTTGTCCGATTACATTAATTTATAATTCTTGAACATTGGAAGCTGAAAACCATTATCGACCGAAATTCCGTAACTAAATAATATAACATTTTCTGAGACTGATGATTCTGAAAATCATGTATCAAGCCTACTTTACACTAATTAAAGATTTTTGTAATCTTCTTTTAAACTTTTCTGGTATAACGTTTAATTGTTAGCAGCATGGAGATGAAGCGGTTCAGATGAAATGACTCACAATTTATCAGCTATGATATATCAGCTTAAAATTGTATTATCGGTGGATACGATAACATTGAAAATGACCATTTATCGGTCGATACCGATATGGCCGATAATTTATCTTTCATGTTTACTTATAACAACAGTGATTGGTCAATGGTCGAAGCCAGCAGACAGGGGAAAATAATTCAATCCAATGAAACGTCTACAATAACAAAACAAAACAAAAGATAGCAAAAAACTTTGGTAAGCATACAATAAGGTACTTTTGAAAAGTCAACCATAGAGAAATTAGTGAAATAGTTATGGCTTTTACCAGAAAGCCCATACATTACTAACTAACCAACCAACCAAATCTTGTCATGTATCAAACCAAAACCTACTCGTTTTTCAAAGAGTGACTCAAAAGAAAATACGCTGACAGAGAGAAAACAATAATGTTCATCACACCAATGTGATTTAAAAAAAAGGATTCTTTAAAAAAACATTTATATAAATCACACAAAGAGCAAATGTCTTTATCTGATGAACCTAAATTGAAATAAAGCACTTTTTTATTCTAAAGAACCACATAACCACCCCAGAACCCTAAAGAGGAACCATTGAAGAACATTTCAGACATGGAGATTTATTTTCTTAACCGCAAACATGTGAATATCAGATGAGAACATTAGGAGAATGCTCGTGTGATCTCCATGTCGTGTGTGTGTCTTATGTAATGCATGATTCAGAAGTGTGAGCGGGCCGCTGGAGTTTGGATGGTTTCTATGATTTGACCCTCTCTCGGGTGAGTAGATGGGGGTGACTGCTTGTTCTCTCACTTTAAATATGTAATACTACTCAGTGCATCTTTGAAAGCCGCCCCACACACACACGAGAGAGGACGGGCTGGAAATGAAGAGTCATTGACAAAACTAGTTTGATCAGAATTCGCTTCTCAGAAAGATCTCTGATTTCCTTGAGACACATTAAAGAGTTAACCGTGACCTTTAGAAAGAAAATTAGAGTATCAAGATGAATAAAAAAACAGGGCTCTCATAGCATTTGACAGTGGAAGAAATTGATGCGAAATGTTTGAGTTTATGAAGATGAAGATGTCTTTTAACGCTGACTTTAGATTGTGGATTTTAACACACCGTTGATATTTCCTCTAAATCTCTTTTGCAATTTCTTCTTCTTTCATTCTCACTGTTGTCTGGGTCCAATTTTATTTCTGTGGGTTGACAGTATCATTGTCTTATTTGTCTTTTGTGTCTGTCTGTGTGTCAAAGAAACAGATACATTCATTTTCCAAATTAGTTTTTTTAAGATTTAAGAGTTTTGCCTTTATTTTCTAAAGCAACAGTGAGAGGAAAGAAAGCGAAGTGGGGGAAAGAAGTGTGGGATCGGGAAAGGACCACGAGCCGGACTCGAACTTGGGTCGCCCGGAGCACAACAGTCGGAGCACTAACTACAAGGCTATCGACTCTGACAATCTGCCGAACTGGTTTTGTTCAGTAATACAAACACCCACCTTAAAGCACTTGCTATTGCGACTATTTAGTCTCCTGAGGGAAGAAACTAGTGGTGAAGTGAAGCCAGCTGCCAGCGTGTATCTAAACTCTGGCACTCACTCACACGCTTAATTACAGGAGCACAGCAAACAAATTTAGCCAAGATGCTAACCAGAGAGGAGTGTACCGAGGCAGTCGGGTCTGGACGCTCTGTGAGCAGGACAGAACCGCAGAGGCGACGGGGGAGGCTATTTCTGTCGGCTTCACTCTCATTATTTATCTTAGTTTGAGTCCCTGCGCTCAGACGCAACCTGCAATTCAGGCCTGCAGATGGGCTACGCCATCAGACCCTCCCACAACATGCCAACCCACGGGCAGAATCCACCTAAATATACAACACGCACGACTGGACCCTCCCACACCAGCCATCCCACAGCCAACTCACAGCAACCAATAATACACTACACACTGTATGTGAACAATCTCTCTATCTATCTGTCACTGACTACGGTTACATGGACATCATTAATCGAATTATTTGCCTTATTCTGTGTAAGACAATTTCATGATTAAGGTGTTAACATGAGTTGCTTTAAAGGGGTCATATGGCGGGAACACGTGTTTTTCTGTGTCTTTGTTGTGTAAGTTGCCCATGCATCTATTAGACACGTAAATTTGCAAAAGTGAAAGTGTCGGAACAAAAGATGCATTTTATCTAAAGACGAATGCTCACCCAGACCTGCCTGAAACGCCTTGTGTAACC
Source organism: Triplophysa dalaica (assembly GCF_015846415.1). Taxonomy (NCBI): domain Eukaryota; kingdom Metazoa; phylum Chordata; class Actinopteri; order Cypriniformes; family Nemacheilidae; genus Triplophysa; species Triplophysa dalaica. The sequence goes on from NC_079560.1 coordinate 1,431,641, forward strand.
ACACGTCCACAAATCTATGTCAGTTTTTGGTATGAGTTGAGCAAGACCGCCCAAATTTATACACAAGGTGAGCGTACCTGTCAGAACAATTGCGTTGGAACCTGATGTTCCAAATATGGTAAGAGGCGTTACATTTCCTTCACACGCTTGCAGTATTTGACCAATCACTACGCTCGTTTTATTATCCAACTCGGGTCCAATATAAACAGGCAAAACTAACGCTTCTGTTATTAGTGTTATATAATATAACCGGTCTGACCCAATTGGTTTGGTGTCATTTCCCTTCCTTTAGTAGGAAAAAAATGTGCGACTAATAAAACTCATGTTAACGGGAGCAAAGTCATGTAAACATGTTTCTGCGATCAAGTCCTTCCTTTCTCTGATTATTGGGAATGATTGCATTATTGGTGTGCATGTAAAAGTAGTCGACTGTCCTCGGATTTGCCACAATCCTAAAGTAAAATCTGAGATATCTGAATATGAACTCAAATATGTCCTCACAGAATTATTCCAAATCAAATAATCTCAAATAGGACGTTCAGTTTCTTTGAGCTCTTTTCACTTACCAGCATTTGAACAATTATTTTTGGTGTTAGACAAAGTTGATAAAGTTTAAAACTTAAAGTAAAACCAAGAACGCCTTCGTAAGAACATGGATCAACCACTAAACACTGTGGGATTTTAAATCTAATACATAAGTATGTTCCTATAAGAACATGATGAGGCGTAAACCAAAGTTGTGTTGTGAAAAGAATTTCGCAGCTCTTGGGGAGCTTTTATTGGAATCTGGTAAAATAAATCCTGACGGCTCATAAGGAAGCAGATGAGAGGTTACCTATGAATTCATCTAAAGAGATATATTGGCCAGATAGAAGTGTTTTCACACTTGTGTTGAGAGCTTGAGTGAACTGAGGGCTTGTGATCTTGATGAATGTTTTTAATCGAGCATTAGTGAGTTTAGTTAGTGTTGGTGAGTTAGCTATCGGCTGTCTGCCCACACCACATACACCCACTGTGTGATCTATACAGATGACCTTACAGAAACCACCTCACACCTCTCTCTCTCTACCTCTTATATCCTCTGTTATTTTTGTGCTCTTTGCTTTAAGATAATATATTGAATAAATTATTTAATTCATTAGCGAACACAGTTTTATTCAAACATGTTTTCAACGTTTTACCCCTTTTGTTATATCAATGTTTCATTACATCACATCCTGAAAATGTTCTCACTCTGGCTGCTCTGTTTAGATTTGCTGGTTTTTAAAATTCCCCAAAAATATCTTTGGGGATATACTTTTTATAATAACCCATAACTTTGTGTCATATATCGTGAAACTCATATTTGATATTTACTTTAATCACATCGCTATGGTTACAACTGTTATCTAAAAAGTGTCTAGGCCTTGGTTATTCCGACACAGTCAGTATTTGCAACAGCTGCACTTCACGGCGAGACCGAAAAATGAACTACAACTCCCAAAACGCATTGACGCTGTCCAGCAAAAAAAGTTGGATGCAACCAAAACCATTGAGAGACAGTTCTGCCAACGGAAGTCCAAAACGCTGGAGCGTCACGTGATTCATGGAGCCTTCAGATTGTTCCAGGAAGTTATGTTTTCTCTTTAAATGTTTCTTTCTTTTTTTACTCATTAAATGGCTTTCGTCTTTAAATGGGTTAGAAGTTTATCTCCGTTTGTTTGTTTAGTCGCAGCTCCATACGTAACTAGTAACTTCCGGGAACTATTGAAACTGTGAAAAAAACTGTTCAATTAGAGTCAATGAAGAAGACGCAACTCTCTCTATCAATGGGTCTGGATCCGACGATAGTGTTTACCAAATCTGATAAGCCAAAGCTAAAAATGCTTTACTTTTTATACTCGTTAAAACAAATAAAACTGTAAATGCTTACTTTACTAAATAGACTTTTTTCAGTTTTTTGCATTATTCATTTTTTATGTTTATGTTCACTCATAGTGATCATGCTCCTAAACATAGGGAAAATTTAAATAAAAAAATTCGTAAAACGAAACTCGAAATCGTTGAGAGCCGTATAGTGTTTTCGAACAATCCAACACCCCTTTGTTTCTGGAGGCGGGGTTTACATGACGTATGCAAATAGCCTCTGCGCAAGTAGCGAGAGTGATCGTAGAGGTGTGTGGGTGCAGCTGTACCATCATTGCAACGCGACATTCAAAAGCATTCATGCCCCTAAAATGTTATCGGTTTTTTATGTAGACCTTAGCTGACATCACCTCAGCTAAATAAAATGACACGTTTTTTCCCACAGACCGGGTGGCGCTACATAACACACCCACCTGTTACGTAATAGCCATGGACCAATGGCGGCTCGAGTGTGTTTACCGGCCAGCACAAAGTTTCCTGGAGAGTTCTGTTTAGTTTGCTGCGACAAACTAGTGTAACGAACAAAATCAGGTCACAGACGGTCGTTTTTTCAATTTGGAATGTAGTATGCTGAGCCCCTAAAGCTGCTTTGGAACAATGCACATTGTGAAAAGCGCTTCATAAATAAATTGAATTGAATAAAACAGGTTTGTTTATTTAAGCAGGATACTGTTATGATAGTCTATGTTTACCAGTGTAGTCTTCCATGGTATAGGAAACATAAATAGTGTTTCTATAATAGTAAAATAAATGTTCATTCTATGTGTGTGTGTGTGTTTGTCAAGAGTAGGAGGGTTTTTGACCCTTGATGCGTCAGGATATCATTAGCATTCATCTCCCAGCTGAAGAACAGAGCTGCACATGTGCATCGATGTCATTGGTTCCAGTGAGGGGGATTGTGGAGGAGGGTCCGAGTGCCCGGAGTTTTGACGTGAAGTTTTCTCTCATTAGCCTGTGGAGGTGAGACGCAGATGATCCTCCGTCTTTAATGAGCTGATAATGTGCACAAATCCGCCTGCATACAACAGTAATAACAATACCGCTTCATTAAACACCAACAAGCTGTAATTAATGCATGCAATTTATATTCAGTTGTATAATCTTTATGCATATATATTGAGCTGATGTACACAATCACAAAAATGTATAGAATATAAAAATTCACTAAATTCTGGGGTATTTTCAACCCAAAGTTGGGCGAATAGGGACAAATCAGACCGTTGGGTTGTAATTAACCTATGCTGGGGTTGAAAATGTTTATATTTGAACAAACGCCGAATTGAAACTAGGTTGACCATACGTGCCTGCTATTTTTTTTGCCATTTGAGCTGCATCTGAATTTGTCGACCGCATACGTCATCAAGGTTATCTTATTTCCATAAAAAAAACTGTATAAAGTTAACATGAATTTCGACATAATTCTTGTAGTTTCATTCTATCCTTGAAATGTAACAGTTGATTTCTTGAAATAAAACCTGAAATAAGCCGATGACATATGCATCAACAAATGAGACCTCTGGAGGACGCAGGCGAAATCCTGGGGATGACGTGTCCCGGAAAAATGGAATCTATGGTCACCTTAATTAAAACAGACCAGCAAATTGCACTGAAACAACCCAACATAACAACGGTTGAGTTTGTCCCATTTTGACCCAACGCTAGGTTGAACGTGTAATGTCTCACCCCAAGAACAATGACATTAAATTGAGAACAGTTCCACGTTTCTGTTTCTCGGAAAATGAACCCAGTCCTCTCCTAAGATAAATGCTTCAAAAATGTTTATGTAAATGTACACGCCGACCCAAGTTCGAAGGTTCAAGGCCGCCACTCTTTACTCTTTATTTTCTGTCTGCTGTATTTAAAATTGACACAATTTTAAAGTCTCATATTCATAATAAATGAAACACCAAAATCTGTATGTGGTACCATGGCGAAGACAAACTGTTTGTTGATACATGAAATAATGGAGGGAACGTCGAACGGCATCGCTTAGGGATGTAATGACGTATGCCATTAATCCAACATGTAAAACGGCAACATGAAAGGTACACTGCAGAAAATGACATTCTTACGTTTTTTCTTGTTTTTCAGTATAAAGGTCTACAAATTCTTCAATCAAGATGCACTTTCTTGATGAGAAAATAAGTCTTGTTTAAAGCACAAATTCATTGAAATTTCATATTTAGTTTACTAAAAACAAGAAACAAATCTGACAATGGAGAAAGAAAAATAATCTTGATTCAAGGTTGACCTTTTTCTTAGTCACTCAATTCAAGATTCTTTCTCTTACCCCATTCGCAGATTTTTTTACTGTAAAACTGTATATTCTTAAAGAAACTCATCTAAACACTATATGTTGAATATGACCTTACTCAGAATAATGCAAATAATTTGATGTAAACGTGGTCATTGACTTGTGTATAACTTTAATCCTGCTCAGTTTTATTGTCATGATTGTGTTTCGAAACGCAAATGCTGGAGATCTCTGCAATCTCCCTGTATGAGACGACAGCTCTTCATTACCATCATACACCAGTGTGTGTTTGTGTGTGTTTGTGTGTGTGTGTGTGTGTTTTCACTGGTTCCAGTTAATGTTGAATAGAACAGTGTATTTAGTGTATTGGCTGCTGAGGTGACAGTAATCAGGTCGGGTTCGAGGGCATTTCTGCTCTGCCCAAAGGCGAAAAGCGCACTCTGGGACCACCAACGTAATTTCACTCGTCTTTCAGTCTGTCCGTCTTTTTTCTCTCATTTTTCAGCCAATAATGACCAATGCCTCGGCCTGTTTACCTGCGATCACAGACCGTCAATGTGTAATCTCACATATGTATTTGACTCCTTTTGGTTCCAGCTGGAACATTCATGAATATATTCCAGTCAACCCTTCATCATCGGCCGTTTGACTCAGACATCACCGTCGGCACGGCAACCAGGTCAGATTTTATCACTCAGGGGAACAAGGGCTTACTCTTCAGACATGACCTGAACCCTATAGATTAGTGTCAGATTCCCTGAGCTTTTTCACGTTTTTCTCAGAGCATGAACCACAGACAGGAAGGTGAACGCTGATAAAAATAATGTGTTTGACTCAAGCAGTTCGTCTATCATTTTCTTGAATCAGTCTGTTGTGGAAAGATAAAACCCTTCTTATTAAAAGAACTCAAATTTGGAAAGTTTGTCAAATTTACTCGCCTAAGAGAAATATTATAGTAGCGTTTGATGCTGGAATTTCCCGCGTGCTAAACTCCTGACAAGAGGAGTTGGTTTGTGAGTTGGGTCTGTGATGAGAAACGAGCGTGGGATGTTTCGCTCTTGTATCTCTTTCTGACCCCTAAAACTTCCTCCTGTCCTGATACAAGAAAAACACGGGGTGATGACCTCTTTAGATTATCGTACTGCACACAAATTTATACCAATGTTCCAAATGCGTCAAAGCTTTTCTTATCAATGTCTGAATGTCTTCGTGTTACATTTTAATTTCGTAAAATATAATTTAGTTTGGCCTTAAAGTTTCATACAACAGATACAACTGTTTAAAATGAAGAGAAAAATTGTTAGCAAAGATTTTATTTCATACAATGATATTCAGATATTTATAAACCTTTTTATGTATATTTCTGGAATTTAAGTGTTCATATATACAAGTGTTACGGAGCCGATGACCAAAAATAAATTTTGTTCAGTTATTGAAACCGAATAATTTAATTTAATACCGAAATCTGGGTTGGAGTTTGAAATATCGTTCTTTTCTTTTATTTGTTTCTTTATTGTTGTGGGTCAGTTTTATTTTAACAGGTCTAAATGTTCAACGCGAGCACTCTTCTACATTTTTTCTTTTCAGTTTTGGCTTTTGTGAGGGACGGGATTGCAATTTGTGGTCTCAGATGGAGACCTTTGCAACCAATTTCCTTTTGCTCGTATCCAACATATATGATAAATATAAAGACTTTCTGCCACTTCACTTCTGCGAATCCACATTGTTTTCTCGGTATTGAGGTTGTGTTTAAAAACGTAAACAACAGACGTTAATTACAGAACAAATCAGCCTTTCCAAACCTCTGTTTCTTGGAACAGAAAACAGTCCTTGTGACAGTTACCAAAATTATAGCACATATACATGCTAAGCACGTTTATTGATGTTTGAACTGTCTCCTCTCTGCCAATAAGCTGGTGTGTGATGGGCATTCTGGCCCAATATGGCTGCCGTCGCATCATCCAGGTGGATGCTGCATATTGGTGGCGGTTGAGGAGATTCCCCCCGCTTTCATGTGAAGCGCTTTGAGTGTCCAGAAAAGCGCTATATAAATGTAACGGATGAATTATTATTAACAAATTATTATTGTGCTTTTTTTAACATGGGGTTAAAATCACATGAATATGATTATTTTGGAGGTAACAGAATTTGAAAGAATACGTAAATGATCTTAATGATCCTCAATTTAATCAAATTGTATACAAAATGGCCAGGACGTCAATCTGCATGTGTGTATTAAAAAAGGCAAAAAAAGATATTAAAAAAATGAATCGCAGACTGTATAAAACACTATAATTTTTTTTGTGATAATCAAATTTAGCTTCCTCAGCAAATGTTTATTTGACATTATTTGTGATTTGTTTGTTTTATTTCATGAGTTCCACATATTGAATCACAACACTTAAAGTCTCACATATTCACTCTTAGAAAACACACAAAATACACTAACATACTATTTAGATATTTTCACTTTTATATTCTGTATCATTCCTATTTTGAGAAAACTATACCTTTACTTTTTCACTAAGCGCTGTGTGTGTGTGTTATTGATTCAGAGTTTGATAGCAGCAGGAATTGAGGTTATCGCCGCGGTGACTCACTGTGACTTCCTCTTAGACTTCCTGGTTGAACTTCAGAGAGCTGGACGATAAGTTTGCTGGGCAGGTGGTGGCCGATCCGCTCTCATGTGTCTTCTTTCCATCCTCTCATTCTGATGGTGTGGGAATCAGGGCCTGCCGTGTGACCTTCCAGATGACCTCAGGGAAAAAACTACAGTTATTTATAGCGCTGTGTCTTTGTCTGACTACAGCTGGAAATAGACTCAGGTGTTAACTCTCACTAATATATATAATCACTCCGTACACACAGTCAGTGGGTCATGTGACGCCATTATCCTTTAGTATCCTTCTTTGCATTTTATGATTTTTGAAAAGGTTTTAGTGAGGTGTCCTTAGGCAAGCATGGCAAAAGACAAGGAAAAGGAAAAGGAAATACTGTAGACATTTATTTAAAGTTGGACCCAACTAATGTCGAGAATGCTCGATTCTTTTAGCATCAGTCACTGATTATAAGCATCATAACACACTCAAATTTTTATTTATTTAACTTAAATTAGAAAATTTCAATCAATTATTGAATGTAAGTTTTATAAGGTTACAGTTTGTCAAATTGGGCGAGCAGTTAACAAAATCTTTCTTAGCCACATATTTACAGTAGACTACTCACATTCACTTTACACAACACTTTAATACACATAAACTATTGATGTTAATAAAAAGGGTTTTGGCTATTTATCAGCTATCCATATTTTGATTGTTCTGCAGAATTCAAACACACAGAATTGCATTTGTTTTTATTAACAGACATTACACACCTGTTAAACAACAAAAATCTCATTACCCCTAGCTTTTTTAGCGTTTACTTTAGGGTAAGCAGTTTATGTGAACTAAATGTACTGAGTAACTACAAAAAGAAAAAAATAGTCGATCTCAACTTTAAGTCAACCCATCTAAGAAGATTATCATTTACCTTCTTTTTTCATTTGAGTAGTTTATGTTAACACTTAATCACAATTATGTTTATATGCAAATAAAATTATGTTTACGTAATCACAACAGACCAGAACATTGGTCAAGTATCTGCTCAAACTGTTGTGATGAAGCCACTCTATCCCTCTACACTGAAAACACAAACCTCCATCACTGTGACCATTAAAAATAAACATCATTTATTCAAAACAAATCTAGATACATCAGGCAACAACAGCAGCATTAATAATGTTTGCAAACAATAAAAGAATAATATTTTTAAGAAAATAATTAAAAACGAATTAAACATGTCACAATGCATTCTGGGAACTTTTTCGTTTGTTCAGATTACACCGTTTTTTAGGTAAGGCAACCTTTTTGCAATGTCCAGTAAATCCAGTAAACAAAATCATCGATGTCAGCAACCATTTTAGTCTAAATTTGTGCAGTATACATTACACAAAATATTAAAATCGACTCCTACTAAAACATCTTTGTTCACAATACTTAATCGATTTTGTTAGGGGATTTTTTCCAGTGCAGACAATGGTGTGCTTCTCTAGATTCTTCATACTTGCTTCACTAGATATACATCGCATGGATTTTTGCTGTAAGCGGACCGGATTTGACCCAGAATTCTTTTATCTGAAAAGTGGCCCGTCCATCCGGCAGCAGCCGTTACAGAGCAGATTCACCAACTACTGGAGCCTAATTCTGCATGCGGCGTCGCAAATGACTGTCAGGGTAATGAGACCTCCATACTTTCTGTCTGTGTGTGTGTACGATGTCATGCATGTCTTGTATATAGTTGTGTGTGTGTGTAAGACATGTCTGAATGCTCACTAGGGCCCCTCCAGGCGACGGGGGTCTGTAAACAGCTCATCAGCTGATTAGCCAGTCTCAGTTAACACACACACACTCACACAGACACATTGTCATAGAAACAGGACCCGTTCATGTTGTGGCATGATAGCCAGCACACGTACACTTACTAGCATACATAAAATACGCTGGAAATGTGCCACCAGATTTGTTAGGTGTGAGTACTGCGTAGAGGAACCAAGAGCATGTAAACTTTTGTGAAGCCACGATTAAAGACTTGTGCGATGTGTGTGATGAATTGTCTTTTTGGACCTGTAATGTGTATTCCAGGAATTCAGAAAACACGCATACTGATTATGCTAATATTAAACATACTGCTTGATCTTTAAAACACTGCAAATAAAACCATTGTCTTTCTCAAACTTCTTTTACAAGAACTATATTTGGCACCACTTTCGGGTGGCGCCCGGCCCCCCGTCGGCCCAGAGTGGTCATGGGTTCTCAGGACGCGGGCATCGAAGGGTAACGGCCGCGTCCGGATACACGAGGTCGCCACCCTTCAGTTGCCATCGTGTCGTCGCAGTAACCGAGGTGAAAATTAAAGAAGGTGGGAGGCGTCTCGCGCCTCCTTTCCTTCATCCCCAGAGAAAGGGAGGGTGTGGGGGGACGACAGACAGCAGACATCTCAAGGGCCCGGTCACCCAACGAGAAAGATGAGCCATGAAGAGACACTTGCATATTTCAGCCAGGGTGGAGTGAGACACCCTCCCTGTTTTGAATCTCTCACTATTGTTCTGGACTAATACTCACCGGCGACACTATGGCAGTGTTTTGTGTCTCTGTGTCGCTTACGTAAATCTTCCCTGACATACAGAATTCTGGAAGAGGTCACGGTGATGGTTTCAGTTTCTTTGTATGACAACACAATGCATATGTAAAAAATTGATTGCATTAGAAAGAGTGACGGGAAGGGTGTGTGCGTGTTTGTCATCATTAATTCATTCATTTATTTATTCATTTCTCACAGGCTTCTTGTGACACGAGATGTGACTGTCAGGAACATTCCCAGACGTTTGTTAAATCAGTGCACCGTCAAGCATGTTCTTCATTGGAAATCCTTCTGTCTGGTAGCGGGAGGAAGTGATGAAAACTGTTTCATCATTAACTCACCTGTTTGTCATTTCAAACCTATATGATGTTCTTTATTCCGCAGGACAAAAAAGAAGATATATTAAAAAAATGTTGTTAAAGGAGAAGTTCGCTTTCAAAATAAATCTTCATGATAATTTACTCACCTCCATGTCATCCAAGATGTTTATGTTTTTGTTTCTTTAGTGGAAAAGAAATGAAGGTTTTTGATGAAAACAGGATTTTTCTCCATATGGTCGACTTCAATGGACTCCAATTGGATGAAGGACAAAATGACATGATGTTTCAGTGCAGCTTCAAAGTACTTTAAACGATATCAGACGATAAATAAAGGTCTCATCTAGTGAAACAATCGGTCAAGTATATGCTTTATTAACACAAATACTGGCCTTGCTCTGTTCTGCGATACGCTTTCATGACTTCACGTATTACGTTGAAAACTTGCACGTTCAACTTGTAAACACTGACTAGGTAGTTCAGCCTACATCAAGCATAACTTTTCAACGTAATTAGGTATTTTGTGATGTCATTAACCCGCGTTGGTTTTGTGTCTGTAAAATTGAATGGGGGCCAGTTAACACATTTTTTCAAAATATCTTCTTTCGTATTCTGCCGAAGAAAGAAAGTCAAACCGGTTTGAAATGACAGAAGGGTGAGTAAATGATGAAACAATTTTTGGGTGAACTGTCACTTTAAGAAGATTTTGAGTGGTCTTGAGTGCCCAAGGCATTGTGTTTTACAAATACTCAAACAAATATCGTGTTGCTCTGAGGTTGCTCATTTACAGATCAGGAGTTTTCAGAGAGTCTCTGATAGATTAAAAAATCAGACACATTAATTTACAAGATCTTAGTCTCCGTATAAAATAGGAGACTTTGGCTAGAGTTTGCTCTCCGTTTACTCTCACTTCCATATAGGAGAAACACTATTTAAGTTTTTTTTTGTGAATGATGAGGGTCATGTCCGTGTGTGTTTGTGTTGTATGAGTCAGCGTGGCCGGTGTGGTTGTCCATTCTGAATAACCTCGCTCAAACACTATAATCTCGCTCATTTTCCTCTCTCATCCAATAAGCCAAATAACATTTATCGCTAAATGTCTCTTCCTCTCTTGATAAAACGAACGTGTTTTTAAGTTCTCTACGCCGGTGTCAGGAGTCGAGCAACATTTCGAAGCGATCTCATAACCAAAAGACACGTGACAACCTTGTGTTCACACACACAGTGGGAGCATCTGCATATTCATGGGACAGAATGGGCTGCGATTGGTTTCAAATGTAAATCCCTGCGCCTGGTCTTACAACATTAGATTTAAATCACACGCTCCGCTCGCTAAACCAGGTGATGATTTAATGAAGACAAATCAAAGATCTCTTAAGGTGTACACATTTTAAGTCTGTTAAAGGTTAAATAAGCTATATATGTTAAATGTCTTTGAAATAATGAATGTTTCTGTATTATAGTTTAGTGTTATTGTTTCGTGTGATGTTGAGAGTCTACGCTGAGGCTGAGGGGGGGGAGTGCTGAATGGCCGTGATGGCAGTCGGGCCAGCGGGCGGTTTCAGAGGAGGATGTGAAGCGGGCAGTTACACCCTTGTGTTTAGCTTTGTTGTGTGTCACACACTCAGCCCACCCGAACATTCCAACTGCTAAATGTAGTGCGCCGCACAATTGCAGGTTACAAATGGGACCAGCGTTTGTCTCGCTTACAGACAGACAGACTCTGAGAGAGAGAGACAGATGCACCTTTTAGAGATGTGCACCATCTTTCTTTAAGTCCAGAGAGCGTCCAGAATGTGTTTAGCTCGAGCTGATATAATGACAGGTGAGGGCTGTTACAGAAGAACGACACCGCAAACATGCAGCAACACGGGTTATGGTCACATTATACATGTGCTTAGCTATTGTTTTTATAGACCGTTTCATCGTAACAACATAAACGTAACTGCTCATGTGCACTTTTGTGACTACAACTGAACTTCCGTCACACTTTCACAAACGATAGAGCACCTGTAGATTATTTCCGATAACAATCAAAAGAAACCGAGAAGAAGTGTTACTTGGCTAAACTTGCCTCTCCAATATTTTGAATTTAGACTGCGATACCAAGCTCAACTACTAGATATCAGTGTACCATACGCTTTCTTTAAATGCGACCGAACTTCAGGACCCATTCAACAAATCGTTTATTTTATATAATTATTATACTGTAAAATAACACCACAAATTAATATTAAAATAAATTAAATTAAATAGTTATATTATTAGGCGCTAGTCAAACACAAAGCGGAAGTAAGCTGTGGTTTTTTTTCTGTTGTGGACAAATGTTACTGGCCAAAATTTGTTTTATTGTGGATATTTTTTTGAGCTCCTTATCGTACGTCTAGATTCTCTCTCACTCACATGCACACACACACTTCACATATTCTATAGACAGACTCCACGAGACTCTATGGTTAGCAGACACACACGTACACACCCTTTCCATGGCATACCACATTGTGGGTCTGAACATCTGCTGACACACACACACAGGCATTGTCATAGCCCCTCCACCCAAAAATACACCACCCACCCTAAACTATTCCCCAAAAAGAGCGAGTGTCTGACCACAATGTCAAGTTCAAACACTAAAGCCAAACGTATATATACACACACTCCTACAAATGTGTGTGTTCTGCGAGAAAAAAACGAGGTGAGCTGTGGTTTTGGGTCTGGGGTTTTAATTTAGAGAACATTTAACCCTTCAGGTGCTCTGTGAGGTTTTAAAAGAAACGCTTCAACTCAACCAGCACATGCTACGGTATATTTTGATGGTTTGCATTTTCTGTAAAATTCTTGGTGACAAAAGCACATGAATAGAGTTGAAACTCCTGAATGTCATTGCATTGCATCAAGATAAATAAATGATTTACCAAGAGATCAATCATTGATTCAAATCTATTTGAAATGATTAATTTACCAACTAAAGCTACAAAGTTTCTCAAGAACATGTGTGATTTATATTTCAGACGCACAAAAAGAGAAACGATAAGGAGGATATATTTTGCAAAGAGAAAATGAAGAAATAGTTTTCAGGTCAATGTTCTCATTTCTGTTACGGGCAAAAACTTCTTATTGCCTTTAATCTCTGATAATTATGAATTATATTGCCATAATTATGCGAAGGTCATTAGAATTACGGGGAAATGTGCCTCTGTGAAAAATGGGATCATTCAAAAAAAGTGAATTGTTCTTCTTTATTCTCGCCGAAGAAATCACTGTCTGAACCTGGATGACAAAAGCACTGTCACATTCAGAAAAGCCTTCAGTGTGTTCTGTAGGAAATGAACATACAGTCACAGCGAGCGCCTGATGTCCCAGCCCGACCGACGCTGGGGGTTATTGTGTGAGTGGTTTTTCAGTCTGTTCAGGGCAGGAAAGGAGGGCAGGGGTTTGGTCTCTTGAAACATTAGACTGCTAAAGTCGTTAGTGTTTATATGGGTTTGGCGTTTTAGTGAAAGCCGTGTATCCAGTGAGACTTGATTTCATTTTACACCCCTCTGACAGAACAGGGCATGTTTTTAACACATGAGCCGAGGGTGCGGGGTGAGCGTTCCCTCTCCCGTACAACCAACTGGGACACTGCCGGGCTCGTCCATGTCACCATCATTCCCCATGAAATGTTATGAACACATCAGAATTTTCAATGTCGCTGTAGCCTCAGGTCAAAGGATGTGAAATCTGAACAAAATGTGAGCATTTTGAAACTCGAAGCGTGAGGTGTGAAGGACGAATGAGATGAAATATGTTCACCCTTAAATGCGACGCCTGTTGAAAAAATACAAAGTGTGATAAATTTAACGTAGGGCGTGCAAACTAAGTAGTTAAGTGCAGATTAATCCAGATCTTTACTGTTAACCGACAGGTTTTTGATTGTGTTTCATGGGTTTGGCTGTTTCTCTACGATTTTTTTATTCATCCGTCATTACCTTTAAAAACTCCAACTGCATCATAATTAGATCATGATGGGGTGTGTTGTGTGTGTGTTGTGTGTTTGTGTAAGCATCCGTACTGTGTGTGCTGCGGGTGTTGTGTGTGCATGTGTGTGTGTTGTGTGTGCGCGTTGTATGTGTTGTGTGTGTGTGTGTGTGTGTGTGAATGTGTGTGCGTGCGTGCCTGCTGTGTGTGTGTTGACTGTTACTGTGTTCATGTTTTTGGTATTAATGTACCTGCTGTAAATGTCCAGGCTGTTGACCCATGAACAAATCTCAAACAGATGAAAACTGAGTGCTTTCTGAGCATCGCTCTGTGTGTTCCAGCTCAACACAACACAACACAAATGTGTTCTGATGTCAGTTTAGAGGATGTTTACCATACAGAAGACTGAACGAACAATCTGATTGGAATCAATTCTGTTTGCTGATCATCTCCAACTGTGAAACACAGATTTAGTTTTATGTTTGAACATTATATATTATTAGTTAAATATGTTTTACGTGTTTTACACTTTAATCCAACGATTTACAAATGAGAGAGCATTTAACATTTTGTCAAAGTGGTTCATTTTTATACAGAAAATAAAGTTTGATCAGGCCAATATTAGTTCAATAAAAATTAAAAGAAAATGACTTGTGGTCGGCATATTATGTCATTGTATAAAATATGTCCGAAACATATTTAAACGATCTCTCATTTGTAAATCACTATTGAACAAAATGTCTGCTAAATGTAAATTGTTTAAAATACTTTTTTTTGAGCAGTGTCATATTGAAACGGGTAAAACATTTCTGTGACTCATCCGTGTGTGCTGTGTTTCTATCACAGATATGAGTCCTCCTCTAAATGTGTTTTTCATCGAGTCATGCTTTAATGTTTTAACATGAAACATTAAAAAGCATAAAACGCACATCTTGCCTAATTGAAGCTCCAGATCGTCCCTGCTTTCACAATATAAAGCACAAAATGGGTTTAACAAATAGACACGTGGCTCACTGAAATGGAAGACAGATTGTGAAAATTTGGTCATTTTAACATTTTAACAAGTTCATGACATGATTCTCTGTCTGGAAGCAAGACACCGAGGTTTAAGGACCGTCTACACACACACACACACACACACAGAGCGATCTGTGCATAACAAGGTGTCCAGACAGACAGTGTAATTGAAAACAGCAATAAAATATGACTGTCCGAAAAAAGTGCGACATTCAAACCAGCATCAGCCGCTCAGGAATCCTCATTAAAGCAGAAATGAGTTTATTTAACATCTGTGACACACGCTCTCATTCAACTCAACTCTCATTCTGTTCACTGTGTGTCCTTAAAGAGAACTGAAAATGTTTTAATACAGAAGGAAAAGTTATAAATGACAAAACCTGATTTTATTATGAAGATTTAAGTGTTGCCCGCGATGTTGGGTGTTATTGGTGGTCACAAGGGCATTGCTTTAGAGTTGCTAGGGTATTTTTAAGTGGTTGCTATGGGATTGTGTGATTGTCCGGGTGGTTGCTAAAGCAGTCCACCCGCAAGTTTCTGATATTATGATCTCAACTTGTGACTCAGATCCCTCCTGCAATGAGTCTATCAGTTTTATCGGATGTTCATTTTATTATCTGTCTGATGGAAAGATGCGCCTGATCATTTCTGTCAAGTTTCACGCTGAATGTTAAAACTGTACGACCACTAATAAAAATAAAGAAAATGTATTAAGGAACTTCAGAGATGCTGTAAAAAATGTTTTATTACTGATTATTCAGTTCTTAATACTTCAGTTTGTTTGTCTCCTGTGACATCACAAGTCTTTTTGGTTGTAATGTATTACCTTCATTTTAAAAGTATTGATTCATGGAAAATCCAGCATCTGTGATATTAAATCTGTAAGTTGAGAACAGTGTGAAAAAAAGTCTCTCTCTCACCCTCCTTCTCGTGTACCTGACACCTTCTATGTCCTCCATGAACTTCTCTTTTCGGTCCATCTGCCCCCTTACCACCTCTCCCACACTCTTCCAGCTCACCCACCTACTCAACGGGTGCTCGCACACTCACCCAGTGCCCGACGCCGGCAGCGGGCGCAGCGGGGGGCCGCACTGCAGTGCCGCTGACCGCCGACAGGGGACGTCACGGCGCCCGTCTCTCTCTCCTCGCGCGTGAAAAATCAAAACCTTGAGATGTGTTGAAGGTCTGCGTGACCCCATAATGCATTTTAATAGCTGACGCAACACATTTAATGTGGATTCATGCTTCTTAATCTTGAGTGAACTGAATGTAAAGAAATCTTGATCATATGTGTTAGATATGGTAAAATTTTTTATAACGAATGCATGAAAAGTTTCAGGTTCTAATATGCTCTTATTGATCTATTTACTTCTTTTCGGCATTAAATCAGAGAAAGAGCATATAGAAAGAATATGGAAAAATGGTTCATTTTGAAATTGCAGTCTGCATATATTATATCATATATTAAATTCTGTAAAAGCATTGCTTCGTGAGAATGGTCTTACTCTTTCTATCCATATACTGGATTGTATTCTATTTCTTTTTTCCTGTAAAGATGCTTTAAAAAAATGCAGCATTGTAAAAATATTATAAATAAATATGTTGAATTGAAATTAAATTTACACAAACAGAGCAGGGAACTAAAAAAGATTGAAGACAGAATCTGAACAGATTGTTAAATAGATCTGAGAACAAACTGTTGCTTTGATTAATTAGAAATAAAAAATATACAGAAATTTTGAAATCATGACTGTTCCTGTCAGTTTTGTCCGGTGTTTTTACACAATGCAACGAATAAAACAAACATTCTAACACAAGGGCGTCGTGCACCCATATATTTTTTAATGGGCTAAGTGTGTAAAACACATAAATGTGTCCTGTACGTACAAATACATACTAAGGTCTGATTGATTTTATTCATCTTTTCCCCAGTAAAATATTAAGCTTAAATGCATTAGTCTTGTGTATTTTGAGAACAAATATCTTGCACACAATTTCCTGCCACAGTGGTAAAGGAGTCACTGTTTGCATACAAATGAAAACTAAATGCACATAAATAAATGCAATAAAAGTGAAGCAAAGTGATAACCCTTTGTTAAACTGGCCGTATCGTTTTGATAATTGAGGCTCTGTTGAGCGAGAAATGAGCTCCTGTGAGAGATGAGAACTGCCCACAGACACACACACACACACACACACACGCACACACACACACACACACACACACACACACAAACACACAAACATATAGATGTCTGATTTACTATCTCCGTGGGGACAGTCTATAGGCGCATTGTTTTTTATACTGTACAAACTGTATATTTTATCCCCTAAACCTAAACATCATAGATCATAAAACAAATATAGTTCTGTACAATTTATAAGCTTTTCTGCCCATGGGGACTTTTGTTCCCCACGCCGACACGACTGCATGTGTTGGTGTGCATTTAGGTCGAGGTCCCCACCGGGATATAAAAACATGTCAACGCATGCAGGCACACACACAAACACACACACACACACACACACAAACACACACACACACACACTTACACACAAACACACACACACACTTACACACACACACCTACACACACACAAACACACACACACACACACACACACACACACAAACACTGATGGTCTGGCTTGATTTCTGTCCCCACCTGCTGGCTAAAGAGCCAAACACACACGGAGTGAGTATTAGCCGTATAGTACCACCCAGTAATCTTCAATTACTCTTAAATGTTCAGCTGTTTAGTCCTTCAGTTCAGTCTCTCTCTCTCTCTCTCTCTCTCTCTCTCTCTCTCTCTCTGTATGTCTCTCTCTCAATTTCAATGTTCAATTTAAGTGTTCTTTATTGCCATGACTAAATGTACAAAGCATTTGCAGCTGGGGTGTGTACAAATAGTGGAAGTATGTAAACTAACGAAAAGAAAGATGATTATAGTAATAAAATAAAGTTTGATAAATTAAAGTATAGTTTAAACAATACAGTATATAATCTCTCTCTAGTGTAAGCCAAAATATTGTTATGCTGCTGCCGGGTCAAACCCAAACCGATTGACATTTTTTGATTTTCTGTATGAAATGACAATAGTGCATGCTGGGTAGTAAATCATCGTTACCTGTGTGTTCTGGGTGGTTGCCAAGGCATTGCTGAATGTTTGTATGTAGTGTATGTGTGAGTGACTTGTCAGGAGCAGGTGCAGAGACGGTTAACTGTTTGGGACGGGGCCGTGGACCAGAGGGCAGGGAGGTGGCCGTCCTCCATAATTCCACGTTTCAGTTTTTAAACGCAGGCCACAGTCTCACGGAAATATCATCATGTCGGCTCTCCCTCACTAATTACTGCCTTCCGTCCCCTCCAGCAGCTCCGCGAGCTCTGTCTGCATCTCGCTGAAATAATCACTGTGAAAAACAACATGCTCCATACATGAATCCACATGGGTTGTGTCTCTTAGGTGTGGCCACGGTGGGTATTCTGTACAGATGTGAGTAAATACGAATGTAAAGACGTGTAAACATATAATCTGTATATGATTAATTTTTTTAAAGGGTTAATATCTTATCATTTTAAGACAATGCAAAAAAAGAACAGCATAGAAGTGAGGAGCTTAAGTTTGTTCGTGGTCAACTTGATGTTAGTTTTGATACATTTTAATCATCTAGTAGAATGGAAAGTGATATTTGACACAAAGAAAAAACATTTGAAAAGTCATTCAAATAATTCCAATTTATTGAAGCATTGTAATTAGAGAAATGAAAAAAGTTACCTGGTCAAGAGCAAGTTTTAAGGCAAAAATGAAACCACATATGTTTACCTTATTTAAATACTGTGATAAAGGCACAATGGTTTCTATCTTTAAATGTGTAGTAGGAATGACCCAAATCACACATTTATTGGCAACGACATGTGTGTTTGTGTGTCAGCACCTCAACAATTTAAACAGGGATGCACATAAAGGTCCATGACAAATAAACAGTCAACAAATCGTGCAGCTCAAGTCCGCGGCCCACACACAGCCTGGCACGACGCCCGATGACTCATTGAGCTAATGACAGACTATTACATTAAACTGTGTTGAATCACAGAAACAAAGCCCGTATTGAGATGGCAGATATAAAACGCTACAACAACACACCTCTGATGTCATATCACACTTCATTTACAAACTCGCCCGTGATTCAGTATTACATATGGAACAACTTAAAGCAAGGAATGCATTTTCAATCTGCTGACGGTTGACAAACCTTTGCCCCACAAACAAAAGAAAATGAGCAAACTCTTAACATGACTATATTACCGACACAGGGTGTTTGCTATTTGACTAAACACTAATGCCTGGTTTCCAAGGCAAGGCTTAAGGCTAAACCTGAACTATAATTGTGGTTTGAACTGTCTTACCTGAAAATATCTTAAAATATGACAATATGCCATTGTGTTGTCTTAAAATTCACCGGTAATGTTTCTCCCAGGCCGTTTTTATAAAAGTAACTTAAATATACTTATCTAACTAAGGGTTAGTCCTTAAACGATGCCCTGTCTGTGAAACCGGGCCTAAGTTTGTTTAAATTGTAAAAAACAAGTGATATGTTTAAAAGAGTACGGCGGTTGAGTAACATCCTGAGTTACAAACTGGAAGTATCCAGCGGCGTCCGGGATGCTGATATTTGGCATCCTTGTTTCTCAGCGGAGGATGCTGTGTTTCTAGGGTTACGTTAGTGACAGGCTGTCCAGGACGGGCGAGAGATGAAGTGATGGAGAGGATGGAGGAAGAGAGAGAGCTGCAGTCTGCAGGAAGACAGATCACACCAGGAACATTAATTAATCTCTGACAGTGACAGCTAACGTGTTATTGCCATCTGGAGAGTGAGGAACTTCAGGAGACTTCTGTGTGTGTGTGTGTGTGTAAGACTTGGAGCTTGGCAGCGCTGTTATTGATGACAACAGTTCTCGCCAAAACGGCAAAGCGACTAAAAGGTGTTGGAGAAGGACATCACTTGCCCTGACCTTCACAAAGAAAGTGATAATTGTCTGCGTGCGTGTGTGAACATGTGTTTTGGCATGTAGAAGGCGTGACTTTTCGGCTGTCTTTTTAAATCTTCTCAGAATTCATAATTGTTCATTTAAATGCAGGGTTATGACAGGACTGTGGGAGGGGCGAATTAAATTTTGTCCTTGGGAATGGAGTCAGCTCAATAACATAGCCAGATGACCCACTCATGACACATACTGATGATAAACATCAACTTTAAATAGATATTAACACAGCTCAACACATCACATTGTCATATATTATTGATGTTTATCTAATCAAAACAATGGAATACATTTGTCTGTTTGTTTAAAATAACTTGAATGTGATCAATCTGTCTCCAGATTTTGAGAGGTGTGTGTCGTTAACTGACTGTCCACAAGAGGGCGAACAAACAATTTACAACGAAGATGAAACGGTAAAATAGGAACGATATGACCACCAGAGGACATCAGATATCACAGAAAATCAATGACTGTAGAGAATGACTCTTTAAAGAAAGTCTTGAAAGGGTGAAATTCTGCTTTTATATTGCTCAGTGGTCCCTTACAAAATTTATTGGTGAAATGTTGTTGGGTTGTTTCTTTTGGTTTAATTAACGTTTTTTAATTTGTATTTTCAACAGCATCAATACAAACAGATCGGGTTCCAGAAAAAAGCTGCGATGTTAATAAGAAAAAAAAATAAACTAGTAAAACACTGTACAAATAGTTAATAAGCAGAATCAAATATATTTTCATGTTTTACAAAAAGTATAAATAAAAAGCAAATTCCTGCCAATAATGTTAAAGGTAGCCTACATATTAAGGTAGAACAAAATAACACTCAACATATATAGTATTATGTTCATAATTAAAAATTTCTGTGTTTTTTATTTTTTAAAACAAGCTTTGGCACGATATTAAAATAAATGTATAAATGCTTCCAAAAGCGAATAACGTATTTTTAAAATAACATTAATATATAAGAAGATAATATTTTTTTTTATTTCACAATTTAATAATGCTCAACAAAACATTTCTAATAAATACATTTTATATTGCAGACCAGTCTACAGTAGTGGGCCAAATGTCAAATTTGTACGACACTTGTAAGACTACATTATCAAAATACGAGTACAAAAGAGTGTACAAAATGGACAAAACACTAAACATGTTGGGTATTTATTGAACAAATTATTTGATAAAAAGGCAAACCACTGCATGTCAGGGAATATAGGAAATAAAGCAAACGTTGAGCAGCCTACAGTTGATCAATTACTAATGTATATGTTATCGATCGTCTCTTGCACTGGAAAAAGTTTTCTGACAGAAAATGACATGTACATTTTACATTATTTTACGTACATTTCCGTTAATGCTTAAATATAATTTAATTCAGTGCAAAATGTAAAATACTGATAAAACAACTTGAATACGAAAAAATCCTTCACATTAATACGGTATGTGCACTACTTTTATGGATTTTTCCCACTTCAGCAGTCATTCCAATTCCAAACATCTTTAAACATTTGTATTAAAAGCAAAGACATCAAATTTCCAAAGTTGGACATCGCTCCTTTATCTTCTCTTATTGTGGGAACTCGACTTCCCACAATCCTTGGCTGCCACGAGCACGCGCTGTCAGCAAACCGGACCAAACGTCACATTCCAGCATTCTCCCTCCCTGCGCATGAGTGTGTGTGGATGTGTGTATTAGGCTAATCCCTTCCCTCCCGTACACCTCTCTGTCCCCGGGAACCTCTCATGACAGGGCGGATTTGAGGCCGGCGGACCCCCGCAGCCCCGATCGCGGATCTCGGGTGAGTATTCGCGGGATTGCGGGTCGGTTTTTGGTGTTTACAGGCGTAACCAGCACTGGTCAGACGCGCTCGCGCTGCGGGTATGCTCAGTCTGTAGTGACGCGCGCGACCGGATGGAGGGACTGTGATACATTGTAGCACTTCACGCTCATGATGCGGTTACTTTGTATTTCATTGAGTATTTAATGTTGAGCGGCGGTGCTTTGATCACACAGATGCGCGTGAATAAACCTGTTGACAGTCTCTTCTGCTAATGTGTGTGTGTGTGCGCGCGCACACTGTTAGCTTATTGTCTCTAAAAGCTGCTGTTTTTACTTTTTAAAGCGACGATGACACACGAGACATCGATTACATACGCGCAAGCATGTGTTCGTGTTTAAACATCTGCATGTCACGAGAGCTCGTGCAGTCACTGAGCAGGTTCTGGACAGTACTGGTATTGATCTCCGGTGGTTGCATCAGATGTGTTAAGGGCACCGGACACGGGCAGGGCCGTGCACACGCCTGGATTCAGCGAAACAGCTGCCATCATCATCATCAGCAGCTGGTTTTACACTGTTTGTGTTATGGAGAGTCTGATGATAAGCATGTCTGAATGTGATCCGACACAGTCTGCAAATCAGCTGTCTGATGATTTATCACATCCTGAATGCTGGCTTATGCAGTCTTGCAGTACAGGCTTCTGAATCAAAGAAAGCATCATTTATCTCAAAATCAACATTTGCAGAAATGTTGAAGCATGCGTTTACCTGTAAATGGGATTTATGTCACAGGAATCAAACGTAGATCAGGGTAGTGCTGTGTCATATCTGCATTATTTCATAGTTGGGGCCTTATGTAGCGCAGTATATCCGTACATACATTAGCAGTGAAAACACTGAACGCACAAGCCTCCATTTATGATATTTCAATCTCTGGTTCTGGAGTCATAAACACATGCATGTTTCAACACATGCAATGTAAAATACTGTGATTTCCATAGAATCTGTCGTGGAATGTGTGTGTGTTGAGGGAAAGAGAGACCTATCTACACAGGTCAGTCCTACAGCTATATGTTTTACAGTTTCACCCTTCAGTGACGCCAAACACAAATCACAACAGTTAAGAATAGCAGCGCTCAGATTAAGCATGAGAATGTTCTTAAACAATATCTTTGGCTAATCTGTGAACCAACAGTTTGAATCAATCCGTGTTAGACCGATGACTGTAAGGTCACACTCTGACCCGTGTGTGTGTTGACAAATAGATTCCACTCGCTCCACACTGTTTAGATTTAAGTGGGACTGTTCTTCTTCCATTCGATCAGATAAGAGCCGATCACACCAACCAAACTCATCCCGGGAGAATTCATGAAATGAACGGAATGGTCTGATAGACTCACATGAGGGTAGCGTGTCATGAAACTTGAATGGTAAATAGTGTTATTATCACATTTCTTTCCAATTGAAATCTTTATTTGATAAGTCTTTGTCAGACACGGTTTCAGTGAGATCTCAATCGTCTTGTGTGTGACATGTGAGGCTTTCACAAGAAGGGCTTTGTTTTTAAATAGAACAATGCTGATAGGGCTGTTTTCAGCTCGGGTCCCGTCCATCATTGTTTTTCCAATCCCTGCCGCCCTAATCATGCACTGAGCTTCTGATTGGTTCGGCCTGTGCGAGGTGGAACATGTGTGCACTTCCTGTTTCATCGGCCAATCAGAGCAGCTGCAGACGCTCGTCACATTTGTTGTCATTCAGTGATTTAGTGTATGTGTCTGGTCGTGGCCTGTGGTTTTAAACTTTGACTGATGCGCGTCTTGTATGTTCACCTCAGAATATTCATCGCATATTGTTAGAATGCTTGTTTTACTGAAAATATTTGTCATTAGTTCACTTGGACCAGAAGCTCACACAGTCGCCTCATTACATTTGTGAAGTGAATATTGTACCGTGGGCCGCTGTATGTGGTTGCTCATGCGTGTGGTGTGACCTCTGTGACCTTCACATGAGAAGAAAGGATTTACATCTAATTGTTGGAAGTGAATGTAATGTGTTTGCATTATCTAGTGTTGTTTTTGTTTTAGTTTGTCTCCTTTTTAAACTTTTAGAAACTTTTATCTATAGTGACATACAACAGATTTTGTCAGTAATGTGTGATATATCAATTGGGTGATTCTCATCAAATCTTGGTTTCAAGATGTCAAACACGTTTTTCTTAAAAAACACTTGTATCAACAAATTCCCTTTATATTCATTTAAAATAAGATATGACTTTTACTGACAGTTTCACACAATTTAAAAAATGTTTACAAAAAAGACCTTAAAATGGTTTGCATTACCGTAACCATTTAAAACTGTCCATCTCGTAGCACGTTTTTCTAAAAACAAGGGAAGTCATAATGCGTAAGCAAGTTTTTATTAATCATACTTAATAAGACATGAATCATATTTTAATAGAATATTATACATGGCAAATTTTATTAAATGTGAAAAACTACCAGTGTCGGGAAAAAGTCATGTACACAGCTTGACAACAAAATATTACGTTTTTAACAAGAACAATATAAGGTCATTTGTTAACTTGTTGGCCATTTAAAAGTTACAAGATGTATTTCTTTACATAAAAACAAGCTTAATGTAAATTGTCTTTGTGTGTGTTTGGACAGTCTTTAAAAAATGTTACAGAGGATGAGAGTATCAGTCCTGGACATATCTTTCTACCAACATTTCTTGTTCACTTTTATTATACATTAATATTCTGTCAATAATTTTGTTCCTCAATGTTTTGTGGAACATCCGGTTGTTTGTTCACAATATTTTATATCAAATATTTCACTCTGTTTAAATGACGACATGCAATGCACTCAAATCAGGGCGCGTTACTGTTATTGAAATTTCAGCAGAAAAAGCAATAAATTACATCAATTATTCATCATGTCAAAATTATGTTTTGTCGAAGGTAGAGAACACAATTATCTTTATTATGAGAATTTTTTGTGTTACCGGATCTAATCTTTACTGACATGATGCTTCAGTTGTTTTGTGAGAATCACCCAATAAGGAACATGCACCGATGCATTTATCACAAGCTTGTGTTGACTTTCACTTTTTATTTTGTCCTGTTTTACTGTATTATTCTGTACAGAGTCTTTGTTCTGTAACAATACCAGTCGTAGGTCTGATGTTTGGAGGCGAGTTGAGTGAGTTATGTAAGTTAAGGTGTAGTGCGGTTTGGCAGCCTGTCGGTGTGGTAGTTTGTGTCGTGTTGTGAGTGAGAGTTTGCTTCTTATGTACACAAGCTGCTTTTTGTGTTGTTAGGTTAATCGTGTGTCCAAGGACATGCAGTGAAATGTTTAGCAGAGGCTGTAAATACACCACAGGACAACAGATCTTTTGTTTCTGTTGCTCTGAAGTTTCATCATCTCCATCACTAAAGCCTTTCTGACAGCGCCCTGTTTGTGCTGGGGGATTTCTGATCACCCCAGAAGCCATCTCATTGATTGACAGGTCACGTGGTATATAGGCCAGATGGAGACTGAACAATGTGTCTGTTTCACACAACAGCGTTTGGAACAGTGAATCTGGACATGACAGAATCGATTAGAATCTGTTTTGTGATGAGACACACACACACTCACACACACAAACTTTCCTGATGTCAGCGTTGCATTGGTGCTGATGTGACTGAAGGGTCGTCCTGACAGCCAGCTGACATCATCAGAGTTGTCAATCACACAATCCGTGATATCAGGTGTTGAACACACTCACTTTTCTCCTACAGTCAAACACAACGCAGTATTCTTGTGAACTATATTTGAAAATGAAATAGTTTATTTAGAATTGATCAAATTAGAATTTGTTATTGTGAATAATAAAATACTATATATATGTATATAATGTAGTGTATGATGAAACTTCAACAGATATACACAATATCATTAAATTGAATTCACAATTATTGAAACTATTTCATTATTTGATTTGACTTTTCATATGTGAGTTATCAGGTGTGGAATTGAATTATCATGTTTGTGTTATTGTGTCAGTGGTGATTTAAGGGAACACACACACAGACATCACGTGAATGTGTGTTCATTTGTGTAAGAGGTAAACAGGTATACACACAATGTGTTGACTCATCATCATCTGCTGGAGTTTTGAGTGTCAGAATGACATTTGTGTTTTCTCGTTGAAAATTTCGCTAACACTTCACAATATTTTGCTATTTGTAAATAATTAGTTAATGCATTAGCTAACATGAACTAACTATGAACAAAACTTAGGCTATACAGCATTTATTAATGTTAGTTCATCATTTAGTTATACATTATTAAAATCCAACGTTGCCACTGTTAACATTAGTTAATGCACCATGAACTAACATGAATAAATGTTGACATGAACTAAATACTGAAACTCAAAGTGTTCATTGTTAGCTAATGTATTTATTTATGTTAACTAATAGCACCTTATTGTGCAGTGTTACCAAAATATGTCTGCTGGTTTTGGAACAGAACGGATCTTTCTCTGATACCCTGCACAAAGGATAGATGTTGTCATCACGACTGGATTCTCCTTATGACCTTCACACTGCAGTTATCTCTCACTTTTAAGGAAAAAGAGAGAAGATTCAAAGGAGACCTTGTCCCAGAAAAGTTCTTGTGATCTCATACTGTGTGTTGGGGTCGTCGATGTCGATGTGAAAGAGGCCCAGATGAACACACTGTGAGGTTCCCCAAAAATACAAATTCTGTCATCATTTATTCACTATCATGTTTGACTCTTTTTTTGTGTTTGAAACACTATTGACACAAGACACACAGACAGTACTGTGTGTGTGTTTAAAGTGACACTGTGAGAAACTCTGAGAGTGATTTGCATGTCTGTCTCTATCACAGTTTTGTCTTTTGACAGTTTTATGAAGTCTGCGCATGTTTCAGTAGTTTCAGTCTGACAGTAAGCACACATGTGTCTTTATCTCACAGCAGGGCAGAGTTTACATGCGTGTTTGTGTGTGTCATGTAGATCTATCAAGTCCTCTGGGACGTCTGAACACGGATGATGTCATCGCTCAAGTGGGTGTGTCCATGAGTTCTTTGTTCAAACAGCTGTTCTAAGAGAGAGAGAGAGAGAGAGAGAGACAGACAGACAGACAGACAGCTACAGACAGACAGAGAGTGTGTAACACGTGTGGCCGATTTTAACACACACTACTGCTCCCAGACAACAAAGAGCAGACACACACAGCCTCTCTCTCGCTCTCACTCTCTCTCTCACTCTGTCTCTCCCTCTCTCCCTGTCTCCCTCTCTCTCTCTCTCGCTCTGTCTTTCTCTCTCTCTCTGTCTCTCACTCCGTCTCACTCTCTCTTTCTCTCTCACTCTCTCTCTCTATCTCTCTCTCTCTCTCTCTCTCTCTCTTCAAACATGCTGTTTTTTTATCCCTCCAGCACTCCGTCTGCCTGTCTGTCCGTCTGTGTCTCTCTCTGAGCGGATACAGACGGGGTTCGTACTCTGGTTTGTCATTGGCTGATGATGCAAACAGCAGATTTTACTGCAGTGTTAGACATACACAGAGCAGCTGAACATACACACACTGTTGTATTATTTTTCCAGTAGCTCGGTTAATGTTTGTTTGTCATTTGTGTGAGTCTGTTTATAGTTGTTGTGTGTACAGATGGCTTTTAACCTACACTTGCATTGTATGTTCTTGTGTATGCGGCTTAAAATGTTGTTTTGTTGTATTATCATCATCATCATTATTTGCCTATTTATAGAATTTAATCGGGGTGTAATTATACACTTGGCTCACAATTCAATATGATACACGATACTGGGTTAACGGTTACGATTGCATTGCGGTATTTGTAAAGAATTTAGAAATATGAAACTGAAACAGTGAGAACAGATTTCCCCCCAAACATTGACACTGAACAAGTCAAGTAAACTTTATTTATATAGTGCTTTTACAATTTGCGTTGTTACTAAGCTGCTATACATAAAACATATTGACATTAGCAAAACATTTAAAGCACACATTTAAGATAAGGGAGAGAAACACAGCTCAAATATTAAATAGACTTTCCTATTCCTATATGTAATATTAATATGACATAAGCTACAGTTGTTGATTTTATCTTTGTAATACAGGTTAAGTTATTCTATAACTGTCCGTGTTTTGTGCTGTTTAAACACTGATAGTTGCATGTTTTTAATGTGTAGTTGCAGTAGTGCACACTTGTCTCTTTGACATCTAGTGCATGTGCATTACATTACCTTTGTGAAACTTCTGATCTCTAGGCTTTTTCTCTGTGTTGTGTCTTCTGGGTGAGCAGATTAAATAGATTGTTTGATGACCGGGGGAGTCAGGAGAGGTCAAGAGACTCACTCATTAAAACTCTCCTCTACATACAGAATGAAGCTCTCAAGCTGCGAGCTGTTGACCTCCGGGTGGTCTCGCTGTGTGTTTGTCTTCTTCACCTGTTATCATGAGCTCGTTTGTTTGTGTGTTTTCACTAAACATCTGATGTGACAGGTACTCTGTTAGGACACCTGTGCACATTTCAGTTAGACCACATGTATGATGTTATAGATTTGTAATGGACTGTGATGTATAACAGCTTCCCGTTTACTGGATTTGATCAAGTTTAGAGATTTAATGATCTGAAAATGTCACTCCAGTGTTATAGTGAACACAATGATCACTCTTATCAGTATTATCACGGTTCTTTTAAAATGTTCTGGAAATGTCCAAAAAGTACCGATACCAAGTTTTATATTGATGTGACTTGTTAAAAGCACTTTTTTTTGTCATAAACATCAATAAAATAACATCAATATGAATCCTGGCACCATGTGGCCATCAAGGAAAAGTTTATTTTGTTCAACCTGACCACAACCTTGAAGAAGTAAATCAGACATTCCTTTAAATGCAACACATGTGCGAGACAGGTGATTGGTTGAACAGGATCGAGCTCCAAAAAATGAAATGACGGCCAATACTGTTCTCGTTGTCGTGTTTTTCGTCTGTTGTTCGATGTTGAAGACGAGAGTAGAAGTTGTCATGTGCTAGAAGTCTCGCTTCTAGATGTCAAACATGTCGACTTGAGACAGAAAAAGTTGCGTGGTGACGTCTATATGACTGAGCGGCTTCTGGAATGAATGAGGGACTTGATTTATTTCTCCAGGGATCAATGTTGAAAATAAATGCAGTAAAACTATCATTCATTAATGTCAGTGATAACTACTAACGTGTCAAAGCACAAACTCACAAAAACTGTTCAGCGGCTTTTGGCAACATTTGATACACATCTCAGTGAAATAAACCATTGTAAGCAAGTATCTCACATTGATAAATTGTATCAGAATAATCTGTATGTATTGCTTGGAGTTTCCATATTCTCTTTGCTCCGCCCACAGCTCCCCTCCCCCTTTTGTGGGCCGGTTGCCATGGAGAGCTCATCGGTGGCATCAGCATCGTCTGAGGCGGGAAGCACTCGCTCGCAGGAGATCGAGGAGCTGGAACGCTTCATCGACAGCTACGTGCTGGAGTACCAGGTGCAGGGACTCCTGAACGACAAAAACGACACGGACCAGGACGTGGACAAGCCCCCGACCCATGCCTCACAGGTGACATCAGCATGACGATGTGGGAGGAGCTAACATATTGATAACTTAACTGATAGTACTGCATAGTTTATTCCATAGAAAAAGGCACATGTAAACATTAAGGAATTGATTTTGACTTGAGATTCTCGTGACAAAAACAGCAGCATCTGTTTTAAAAGTTTTACGAGGCTAAGTTTGAATATTTGGATATGATTTGAATATTTTATCCTGACAGTAATCCAGTAATTTTGTTCAATCAAAAATTACATTCTTATACTTTACACAAGCAATAAAATTGTAGTACTATAAGCTCTATTTAACACATTGTCTGTCCGTCTGTCTGTCTGTCTCTCTCTGACTATCTGCCTGTCTCTCTCCTTCTCTTTCTCTGTCTGTCTGTCTGTCTGTCTCTCAGTGGGCAGAGGACTGCAGTGATAAGGTTGATGGAAGCTGGTCGTCGTCACGGGGAAGGGGCTCATCCAAACCAGTGAGTTTCTTGTGTGTCTTATATCTATTCAATTCAAGTTTATTTATATAGCGCTTTTCACAATGTGTATTGTTTCAAAGCAGCTTTACAGGGGCAAACAGGAAAAACAGATAAGTTAGAACACAGCACAGTGCATGGTGTTTATACAACGAGTAAGATCATTCTAATAAATAATATCTAATTTCTAAATAAATAAATAAATGAATGAATGCAGTCTATGCAAACTATCTATGCACTTTCTTTAAGTCAATTATTGTTCTTCTGACAAAAGCAGATTTTAAAACGATGCTGAGAACATGAGAAACGAGAACTGTTCACGTGAACATTTATATTTATGTATTTATCTAAAGTGACTTGTATTGCATTCAAGCTATTTATTTATCAGAATGTGTGTTCTTGAACCCACAACCTTTTTGCACTGCTTCAGGTTTGTCCTTTGTAAAGTTATCCTCATCAGTCACAGGCTGTCACCCGTATGCTTAGTTTGTGTGTACATTAAATATTAAAGACAGTGTCAAGGTGACTGGCACACATGAGACGGGCAGATGCGTTGTGTGATGTAATGTATGGTGTTTTTTTTTTTATCGGAGTGTTCATGTGGATTCTGATTTATGTTTTTAAGTGAGAAAGAGAGACACATAAGACCCCTTAAATGCTTGGATTGCCAAATTTTTTCTCTAGATTTGAGTTTTCTCTTTAAGGCTGTGTTTCACTCGTGACTTTGTTTTCATAAATTAAATATAACAATACTCATTTCTCGCAAGAAATGCAATCAATTCTTGAAAGTGAAACATTTATACAAAACAATGCTCCGACCGGTGTTTCGTCCGTCATTTAATTTTTTTATATTGTTAGACCTTTTTCCTCAATTATTTTATTTATCGTCTATAGGCTGTTTTATTTTTCTCTATACAGCACTTTGGTCAGCCTGCGTGCTTTAAAACGTGTTTTATAAATAAATTAAACTTGCTCAACCAATCACCTCCCTGACGCATTAGGGAAACGGCATGATCTCGCTGCTCGCTTGTCATTGGTTACCTGTGAAAAGGTGCTTGAATAAGGGCAGGGGATTTTTTTCAACTTCTAATGATGCTCTGAGCTGCAGAAAAACCCACCGGCGCTGGCGTTTCAAAAACCAGATGTAAATGTAAAACAGATGCTAGCACTAGCACTAAACAAGAAGTCAAATCTGAAGGCAGCCTAAGGGGCCGTTCACACAGAATGTATCTTTGCATCTAAAAACCGCTCAGGAATGTTTTTTTAAAGCACAGCACAGAACATGAGGGTCTCGAGAAGTCTTCGCCATGTCATGCCAACTTGCTACTGTAAATGAAGCTTGCAACGATTTCCCCGCTGCTTTGGAACTGACATTGATGAGCAGCGCTGCGTGTAAAAGTTCTTTTAACTTGACAAAACGCAATGCTCATGTTTGAGGCGCTGCAAAAGAGGCGAGCGTAACGGTCATGCATGTCCAATAAACACATGTTTACATAGAAAAACAAAGGATAAGTAGCGCACTGTAATGGATAAACATGTTCAGTGTGAATGGCCCCTAACAGTGTTTTCTGTAGTTTTACTCTAAATGACACAAAAGCTTTATTAATATCATGTGTTTTCTCTCTTTTTCTCTGTCAGGATGAGTGGGAGCACAGCAGTAACGGTAGCACAGGTTCTAGACCCAGTTCAGGTTCTCAACACGGTTCTGGTTCTAGATCAGGCAGCAGAGGACAGAACAACCAGTTCAGAGCTAAGGTGGAAAAAACACATACGTTTCTCTGCTCTCAATAGCTGCCATCAGAAAACACCCAAAGTTTTTCATTTTCATGCATATCAATGTGTGTGTTTTAGAATGGAAACCGAGATTGTGCTCTTGACATCCTGGGAACAGACATATGGGCTGCTAACCTGGACAGTCACGGGTGAGACATACACACACGTTTTGTTTTTCTGTTGTGGTGGTAGTGAAATAGCCTGTGATTGGTTGGTTCAGACTCATGAGTTATATGTGATTATGCATTTGATGTTCATAGCTAATATTTTAATTTGCTCAGTTTTCAAGATGTGATTTAAAGTCACAGGCTTGATTTAATTCATGAGACCTCCTGTGTCTCTCTCTCTTGCTCTCTCTCTCTCTCTCTCTCTCTATGTCTTTCTCTGAGTTCTGAGTTCATGTTTAGAGTTTCAGAGATTAAGAGAGTTTAGTGGAGCATGTGATTCGTGCCGCAGTGATTTTCTGTAAAAATGACTTGAAACGTGTATTTTGAAAAGCATTGGACACATAAAACTTGACTTATTTCCCTTGTTTTTTCCTGTTGATCTTTGGTGAATGTGTGTTTGTGTGACTTTAAATGCTTTGTTTGGGTGTTTGTGTGTGTACAGAGGTGCTACGTGGGACATGCAGCCAGAGAAACTGGATTTCTCACAGTTTCACAGGAGGCCGTATCGAGGGACACCCAAACACCTCCCCCACATCGACCGAGAGGGGTGAGAGAGACTTTTTATTGACTGTAATATAGCATCAAAACATAGATGTTGTTGACGTAGAGATGGGAAGTGGCTGTGGGTTCATGTCACTGCGCTCACTGCTGCCCTCCAGTGTCAGAATACTGAAACGACACATGATGCACATGCACCGATTAAAATACGATTTTAGGGCCTAGTTTATTTAACTTTGTAAACTTCAAAACTAATCATACACACAATGGACAAAAGACAGCAAAGCTCGAACTTGATGCGTATTTAACAGCGACTTTTTCCAAACAGCATAATATTATGTATTTGAAATCTGATTCGATGATAGAATGATATTTACTTAGCATTTTTGTTAGCGACCATACAGAGCTTACAGTTACTTGCGTTTTAGTTTATACATTATAAACAGTTGTTTACCATGTTGTTGCAAATGTGTAATTGAAGCCACAATAGACCTGGTTTTACAGTGGTTTTACTTGGTGCCTGATGAATAATTGACTGAGACCGTCTGTCTCTTCACAGGATGATGAAGGGAACATTTGAGGATGATGATGATGATGGAATTGATCTGGAAAGCATCAACAAATTCCTGCCCACCCTGCCGGTGAGAAAACACCTCTCTCTCTCTCGCTCTCTCTCTCTAAGCCCCTCATCTTTTTGAGGATTTAAAACATTAGATTTCACAAACAAGATGAGTCGTGGTACATGAGCGTAATTTGACACGTTCAGTTCATTAATCGAATGGGCTCATCGGGTGAGCACTTTCAACAAGTTGGTATGATTTATTAGGGTCTTCATGACATGTCTGGAACATATTTTGCTTTAAAACACTCAATGGATGTGTAAAACCCTTTTTGCCTCCACAAAAACAGCTCACAGCAACCTGTTTTGCTGCATGTCTCTTTAAATGATCATGAGTTACAGCGCACCCCCCTTCCGTCCGGCATGTCAACACAATAGATGTGTAGTACTCCCATGGCAATCGTATAGCTAAATCATGTTTCCTGAACTCCTTCGCAGTTAGTTTCGCATTAAACATCTCAAATCATTCGTACTGAGACTAAAAAATCCATCACAGCAAACAGCGCATCAAAGTAATGCAGTCACGTTGTGTGAGCAAGTGTACCTAAAATCCACGTAATTACGTGGATTTAAGCGCTTGTCATTGACAAGGTATACACACACAACGTGAGAGCATGACTAGTATGCTCTGTTTGGTGTGACAGATTTTTGTAGCCTAAGGACAAAATATTTGAGACGTTTAAAACGAAACTAACCGCAGTGTTCGCCCTGTTCATTAGCAAAACAAACAACTTGCCACAGGCAGAGCCATTTGAGAGAGAGAGTTGCATCAACTCCGTGGACTCCAATGGAACAGTTTTGTCACAGCAATGTCGGTTCATGGATGCTCTCAATAGGTACCGGAAGTTACTAGTTACGCATGGAGCTGCGACTAAACAGACCAGCGGAGGTAAACTTCTAACCAGTTTAAAAAAATGAAAGAATTAAAGCAGTTAAAGAGAAATATAACTTCCTGGGGCTATCTGAAGGCTCCATAAATCACGTGACGCTCCAGCGTTTTGGACTTCTGTTGGCTGAACTCTGTCTCTCAATGGCTCTTGCTGCAGCTAAACAAATTCATGCACATAATTTACTAACATACATTTTCCAAATAATATAGAAATATAGAAGTTTAACACTGGCTTTGAATGTATACTATAAGGTTCTGAGTTTTGTTATGATATTTGGTGTGTTCTACATATGTGTCTGGTGATGATGTCCTTCTGGTGGAGAGGATGTGTATATTGGCTTTATTTTACGTGGTGCGACACTGCCATCTAGTGGTGAACAGATGATATTACAGTCTGCTGAGAGATTTAAAGGATCAAGGACAGAAACATTAGGATCAAGTTATTTATTTTCCTGCATTTGCATTATTTGACAAACAGAATTTCTCTGATTTAAACAGATTAGTGTTAAATTCATGAATTAAATCAAATTCTGAGTAAGATTGATTCACATTCAGAGTCGATTCAGATTCAAAGTCGATTCCTACAGAGTTTCACACAGATTCTGTTTGTCCTGAAGTGAAAGTAGCTTTCCTTCTTCAGGTTAAAGCATACAGATGAACGCATATGTGAAGCTGCCGTGGCGATTTTATATGTGCTAGTTTGTCCCGAAACTGATGTGATGTTTTACTGCAAACTTAAAAAACTTCATCATGATCCAATTTCACATCAGTCTCGCACGACATAACATTGTAAAGGGATTTACTGGATATGTTTTCAAAAGAAAAGCAGCAGTGAAGCGCCGCCATCTCGTGGTGATGAGCAATACTGCTGCATAATCTCTCTCAATATCTCTCTCTCTCTCTCTCTCTCTCTCTCTCTCTCACTCTCTCTTTCTCACTCACTCTCTCCTCACTCACTCTCTCCTCACTCTCTCTCTCTCTCTCCTTCTCTCTCTCGTTCACTCGCTCACTCTCTCTTACTCTTAATCTCCCTGATTTTTCATTTTTGCACGATAAGCACAAACATTATCGTAATATTAAAATAAGGTGCTAAGTAAGAGATCAAATATAGAATTAAATATAAAATAAAGTATATGTAAATATAGAAAATAAAATATTTATATTAGTGTACATTATTATATATATATCAATTAAATATCTCAGCACACTGTAATCTCTCTCTCTCTCAGTCTCTCTCTCTCATGAGTCTAATGGCTCTAATGGGAGTTTCTTTTTTCCACCCTGCAGGATGTTGGTAGATTAGTACTGTAAGGTCAGAAGGTCATCAGTGGGTACAGCCCTTGCCCTGGTGTCTAGACATGAGTCCATTATTCATTTCAGACAGGGTGTGTGTGTGATACCAGCCATAGTTCCTCATTAAGTCCTCTATTGCGATTGTGATTTCTAGGTGTGAATTTCTTGAAATGCTTGGAGTTGTTGAGTGCTGCATTTATTTTAAAATGCCAGTTTAATGTGTACACAACTACACATATAAGTAAGCTGTTGGAATGTATTATTTTTATATAACATCATCTATGCATAACCCCTCTGTGATACTTGACCAGTAATGTACGTGTGTGTGTGAACGGATGTTTCTCATATTGTTTAATACAGCGCTTAAGGAAGTGATACACTCGGTGTGTGTGTGTTTTATCACGTTCGCTGTTTCTCACCCATAGAATTAAACTCCGTTTCCAATAAAGCCAGAGTCAGTCTGTCTGTTTCCGCCTTGACACAGGTAGGTGTGTTTGTGTGTGTACTTATTTATAAAAATACAAATATATCACCATTATATAAAACAATAGCAGTCAATAGTGCGTGCAATGCATATTAAAGTGTTAAAGAAAAAGGAGTGCAAAGGTTTGCTTGTGCCTGTGTTGTACTTCTGTCATCAGATGGTGTGGTAGTCAGAAGTGCGATAACATAAATGTGTCTGTGCCTTTATTTTATTTGGTATTATACATTTCGATGCATGCATTCCACGTCCCGTGTGTGTGTGAAGCGGGTGGTCTGTGATGGGTCAGATATTGTAGACGTGTTCAGTTCCTGCAGAACAAAAGGGCTCAACTGGTCCAGACACAGACCGGCTCTACGTGCAGCACTGCAGGCCGAGAGAGAGAGAGAGAGAGAGAGAGAGAGAGACCCCTGCACCTCTCTCACTGAACAATGAGGAGGTCAGACCGCCTCCCTCATCCTGTCATTGTCAGACAGTCGAGAGACTCGCACACATTTACCTGTGCTCTCTCTCTCTCTCTCTCTCTCTCTCTCACACACACACAGTCTGGAATGATATGGTCAGTGGAACGGTCCGCTGGGATTTGCAGAATTTGTGGG
>NC_079560.1:1472500-1490000 GCF_015846415.1 Triplophysa dalaica
AATTATACACATTTGCAACAACTTGAAGGTGAGGAAATGATGACAGAATTTTTATTTTTGTGTGAAGTATAAGACAGACAACTTTGAGGCCGTTTTCATTTTGAGATGATATTTATGGCAGCTTTTGTTTCAAGAATTCGGATTCTTAAGATTTTTACTGAAATCAATCATGAGATTTTTCTTCTGGAACGCATAACATTTTTAGAATTAGAATTTAAGAAAAAATATTGCAGTTCATAAGAATGTTCTTCTTCAAGAATGTTTTGTGAACCGCACAAGAGAGACACATGAGTGATGTACTTTCTTCAGGGGCGATTGACATCACTTTTTCTGAAACGCCAGTGTACCTTCCTTCAGACACAATTCATTCCCCTCCATTCACCAGTTCTTTCTCATCATTGCTTTTGTCATCAGTTGTGCAGTAGTTTCCCTCAGATTAGTGTGTGTTCTTTCTCTAGTTTTAGTAAACACTTACGTTTGTATTTTTCCCTGTATGGGTTGACTTATTGTTTCATCCGTTCCACTCATCCTTTTTTTTTTCTTCTGTTTGAAGTTCCCTCTGTCTGTGTTCTCTTTTTATCCTCCATCCCTCCCTCATTCACACATCATCTCCCTGTCACACCCGTAGCCGAACTGAGCCGTCCCCGGACCAGCTCACCGTACAGCTCTCAGCTGAGGGAAAGAGGCAAGTGTCCAGGTCAGTGTCTCAAACGGGTCCAGGATTCATCTTCACAGACTCTTCTGCTTGGGGTTGCTTAGCTTGCTGGCCATGGAATCAGAACTCGACTCATAGCGCTGAAGTTCACACCAGAGTTGATCGTCTTGCTGAAGAGATCCTGTAGTTTTTGTAGGTTTCCTGATGTTTCTGTGAGATTATTAATGGACAATTTACACGCAAGACTCAAGTCCATTAAAGGGTTCACCCAAAAATAAAAACTCTGTCATCATTTACTAGACCATGGTGACCCAGAACAAAATAAAATCCTGCTATTGTACTGAATTGCTAACAATGTTCTATTGAACCAAAAGGAAGATATTTGGAAGAATGTTAGCAATTCACTACCAAAGCAGGACTTTTTGAACACAAAATGAGACATTTTGAAGAATTTAAGATAGCAAACAGTTCTGGGTCACCATTGACTAGCATTCCTGCTTTGGTAGTATATGACTGAAAATTGCCAACATTCTTCAAAATATCTCTCTTTGTGTTCATCAGAACAAAGTACAACTTGAGGGCGAGTAAATGATGAGAGAATTTTCACTTTCGGGTGAACTGTCCCTTTAAAGTTGCTGTAAGCAGTGTCAGGTGTTTCAGTTTTTGTATGGCTCGACCTGTTCGATCCCATGTTTCTTTGTGGCTCTTCCTACCTATCAATCAAAGAATCACATACCTAATGATGTCTCAGCACATTCACGGAGATAAATCTGAATCACGGTTGGAAGATTTGAGATCTCTGTCGCTTGGTTTGGTGAATGATGTTCAAAATCAAACCCACTTTTGCTTGACATTCCCTGACCAACAGAAGTGAAGGTCGATGGGCAGAATCCTCCTCAAATGATGTCGTGTGTGTTGAGTTTGGCTTTCTGAAGACACAAATTGAAGTGAGCTGTCAGAAGTCTTTTCATACGTTCTCCATGTAAACGTGTTTAGATTTGTCGCCACAGTAACTCGACAATGTTATGAGTTGTGTTTGGTAAGGATCCGTAGCTCAGGGTTTATCCGGGGTAAAACAAACACACGGGTTACATAAGAGCTTTTCTCTTGGATCTGTGTTTGTGTGTGTAAATGAGAACTGGGACGGTCGGGTGTGGACAGGATTGAGTCAGTGTGCTCTGAACTCTCGAGTGCTCTTTTAAGTGTGTCCCGATGAGAGCCGGACAGATTAGAGAACACACGCACACTCGCGGTGGAGAGAAGCCAAGAGCTGTCGGATGGGAACAACCTCTCCTGTTCAACACTCGTGTCTCGAGTGAAATGTGACTCGCAGGACTATCAGCACATGAAACATATCAAGAACATGTGTGACTCATGTCAATCATTACAGATAACAAAATAAATAAGAATTGATGTTTAACTAGAAGAAAAGAAGATTGGGTTCTTTTGTTTTTTTTTGCATTTTTTTTATCTATTCTTGTTACTGCATTACTATATTTAGTATAGTATAAGTATAAGTATATTACTATTTTCTAAGTTTTTAATTGTGTTAAGTACATTTTTTGAGTTATCATTACTTAATGGAAACTACTCAAGTGCAGGTTGATATAAAATGAAATGCACATTACAAAAGATATGATTTATGAACAATTTTGATAACTCTTTATTTTAAGACCATAATCGTGATGTGAATATTGTAGAAATATGGATGCGTTTTGATGAAATGAATCTTGATTCTATTGGTTCTGTAATAGGCATTTATGTATCTAGATGCAAGTTTTCTTTTTTAACTTCTTCTAGTAAGATTTGCACTTTTGCAATTTCAAACTCTGTGTTTTGTACCAACAAACTAAAGCAGAATTTGTTCACTTAATGTGCTGTTTGTCCAAACCATGGAAGACTGGGATGTCGTAAAATCGATTTCACGTAATGACGCTTATCGTTGCTTTATTTAAAGACTTTTTTATTTGATAATATTGAAATATTATCCATGCCTAGGTTAGAAATTGTTGGGGAATGTCGAGCTAAATGTAATCGCTGGAACATGTTTTGATGCTGTAAAAGACTGAAGGCGTGTGCGTGTCACGATGTAATGTGTGGACTCATGTAAACTTGAGGAATGTCACGCTCATCGTGTCCTTCAGTGAGTTTCGCGTGTGTCCCCTAAAATTAACCCCTCGTAAAACCTCAGAAGCCCCGGTCAAACGTGACCACGCCATGATGTCTCACTCTAAAACTGTCAATCATACAGAAAGACTATCCGACTTTAAAGACCAGAGGTTTACTGGGTACGGAGGTTACATTTCTCAATAGTCTCTGGTCAAGCTCTTTGATGTTTGTGCGGATGTGTGATATCACAGGGTTTAAACCAGCAAGTACATTCACAAATTAAAGACTCACGAGTAACACTTTTCGAAAAATGTCTTTCAGGAGACAACAGCGCCCACCTGGAGGAGGTGGAGGAGGTGGCGTGAAATCCCAGAATCCCCTGCAGCAGCATGGACTGCAGCAGCAACAGCCGCCCAATCAGACGCAGCAGCAGGCCAACGCAGACCACCAATCAGGTGTCAGCACTAAGCACGGAGGGTGGGGTTACCAGGGACAGCAGAACCAGGGCGGGCGTCAGGGCGGCCCCCATCACGGCTACAGCCAGAACCGTCGCTGGCACCAGCATCCAAAACACCAGACGAACAATTTCAGTCAAGGGGGCGACAGGACCCCCACACGTATTGCCAAAGAGACCGAGAATGTGAAACAGGACGAGCCAGAGCCTCGGATAGAGAGAGCGGTTAAGGATGAGCCGGTGAGAGAGCAGAGACCGAAGAATGAGAACGAGGGAAAGACAGAAGCTGGGAAGATCAGTTTACTGCAGTCGTCTAAAGAGAGACTCCGGAAGAGATTGAAAGAGAAGGTGTGTTTGTGTACATTTTGAGTGATTGTAAAATGTCGAAATGTAAATTGCCTTCATTCCCGGAGAGCACGCGTCATCATGTCATCACAATCAAAAGTAACCTGGTGCTCTCTGATTGACAGGAGGATGTTCCCGTGGCGACGGCCGGACCGCAGCAGAACCGAATGGATCGATTGTTAGAGATTCTGAACAGCATGAGAAACAACAGAAGCGGTGTGGAGGCTCAGCTCACCGCGTTCATGGAGGAGGCGCAGAGCTCGGCCGACTCGGAAGAGACTCTGAACGAAATCGTCCACACCATCTATCATAAAGCCGTCAGCGATCGAAGCTTCGCGGCCACTGCGGCCAAACTCTGTGACAAGATGGCTCTGTTCATGGTGGAGGGGACCAAATTCCGCTCTCTGTTACTCAATATGTTACAGGTGAGCAGCAAGCCTCCGGATGTTATTTAAATCAATGTTTGATGAATATTTGTACGAAGTCTCTTATGAGAGTAAGCAGGCCACAGTGATGATCACTTTACTGAATGGAATTCTGTGTAACGTGCGGCACTAAATGTCACCTGCACACACCCCTGTAATTCAGCTTTTGTGACCTTTACATTTTTAACATTTTTATGCATTTGGCAGACGCTTTTATCCAACATTGCATTATCCTATTCATTTTTAAATAGGAATGTGCAATCCCCTGGGATCAAACTCACAACCATTAGTGTTAACACAATGCTCTTACCTTGCTCTTTTTGTCATTTTACATGAACTGATGTTTATGATCTAAAGTTTAAAAACAAAATCAAAATTATTAGCAAATAAAGAGGTATGTTTGTTATAACATTATCATTGTGTTCGTTAGCTGTATTTATTTATATATATATATATATATATATATAGATAGTGTTTTTTGTTATCATTACCTAATCAAAACAACTCGACTGCAGTTTGATTGATATTATATTAAATGCAAGATGAATCACTACGCACTGGTTAACTGGCCAATCATAGCACACCTCACTCTACAGAGCGTGTTTCAGAGGAGATACAAACATGGACGATATTTTTAACCTTAAATCATGTATACACATTGCATTACATCCAAAACAAACGACAATATTCGTTTTAGCTGTGTCATATGACCCCTTTAAAACAAACCTCCAAAATGAGTTTTTTGCACAGAAACAAATCCTCGATGCACCTCGACTTATTTCCATCGTAAGTGCAGTTTTGCTTTTTAAAGCAATCAGAGAATGAGTCAAATATGCTCTCTGTGGTGATGAACTTTCTGATCAGAAGTGATGAACAGAGTTCAACTTGTGTTCAATCCGGAACATTCATTTACAACATCAGCTCTCTCACACACACACACACACACACACAAACCGCTGTCTGTCTTAGTTCGGCTTGGGTCAGACTGTCTGTGCTGTGGTTTTTTTTGGTGAAGCTGCAGTGTTTTGTCATTGTTTTTAGGAAGTGAATGTTCCCCTAATTTCTCTCGGTGTGGTTTGACATCAGAACTTTAACCCTGTTTCTGCCGCTGCACAACATACATCCTGTCACACACACACACACCTACACACACACACACAATCTCAAACAACAAATGATGCCAAATCTTTAAACATCAGTCATTTTCATGATTTTATAGCTTTGGCTTCTTTGCGTCTTTAAAAGCCAGCGTGACTGTATTCTGTTGTTTTTTGTGCGTTTTTGTGTGTGCGTGCAGTGAGGTAGATGATTCATTTGTCCTCGTGTAAACCGGCTTTCTCTCGTCTGTGTGACGTTCGAATTAATGCTGTTGCAGACGCTCTGACAGAATTATGTACTTCAGCTGAAGCCG
The DNA here is from genome assembly GCF_015846415.1 of Triplophysa dalaica. Lineage (NCBI taxonomy): Eukaryota > Metazoa > Chordata > Actinopteri > Cypriniformes > Nemacheilidae > Triplophysa > Triplophysa dalaica. Next base: position 1,477,900 of record NC_079560.1, read on the forward strand.
ATGACCCCACGAGAGGACACCTCTGCGCAGACGCAGACCTCCTGCAAACAATTGTGTTGTTATTTTGAGAATAATTGTCTCTTACTGTGTATTTTGTTGTACAGTTTGTTATCTGAGCAATATCGTATTAAAGTGACACATTTCATTATTTCCTGATGTGATTTCAAGGCGAGATCGAATTGGTGTGTTTGTTTACTCGTCTGACACAATAGTCTCTTACAATTTCGTCATTATACTCATGATGATGAATGTTTCATGTAATGTCATTAATCTGACTAAGTAATCAGCACATCAGGTGTGTAAAAAATGGGACAAGCGAACCCATCAGTCTGTTCTTGTTCTCAGAGACGGGAAGCGTGAGGGCATATTTTTGCACTTGGACGTCTCGTCACTGTAAATAATTCAGCGCTCCATTCATTCTGAAGTTTGAGAAATCTCATCTTGTGACAGGAAAGCTGAAGTCGTGATCATCGTACAAATGCGAGTCATCATAGACTGCTCTTGATGTGGATTTGAATATGTGCCTTCAGATAAGACATTCCCAGAATGCACTGCGTCAAGCACGGGCGTGAACATGAGTCTGATAAAAACATCTAAATTCCACCTTTTATGTTTCCAGGTGAGGTGTGTGTTCCGTGTGTTTACAGGTCTGTTTCTCTTTGTCCCCAGAGAGACTTCACGCGGCGTGATGAGTTGCGGCAGATGGATGTGGAGAGCTGGTTGGGCTTTGTTACGTTTCTGTGTGAAGTGTTTGGCACGATGAGAAGCAGCGCTGGAGAGCCGTTCAGAGTGCTGGTGTGCCCCATCTACTCCTGCTTAAGAGAGGTACACGACAACACACAACACGCTACACAACATTTCAGTTTTTTTGTGGAGGTCTCCGTGCAGTCGTTCAGGTCTTGTGGTTTGCTTTGGCATTCTTAGTGAAGTGCCACAGTATGCTTTTGTCCTATTCATGTACATAAGGGTGTGTTAAGTTGTATTTTTTAATGATGTGTGAATCAAGAGTGGGTTTTTATTGTTTAATAGAGATGCTCATTATTTGCGCAGTCATATTGTCCAAATGATATCCTGTAATCTGATATAATTGAGTATAATTACATGATGATAGTGATGCAACAATTACTATTACAGAAAATTGAAATTAAAATGGCCACTTAAATATACTTGAATGTATTTTTACTAAGTGTCCTGAAATGTGCATTTCAACTGCTTCAGAAGGATTTCACTATATCTGTAGTTTTAATACTTTTGATCAATGAGAGGCTAGGGAAATAATCAGTCCTATCATCTCTCTCTCTCTACCTCTCTACCTCTCTCTCGCTCTCTCTCTCTCTCTCTCTACCTCTCTCTCTCTCTCTACCTCTCTACCTCTCTCTCGCTCTCTCTCTCTCTCTCTCTACCTCTCTCTCTCTCTCTCTCTCTCTCTCTCTATCTCTCTCTCTCTACCTCTCTCTCGCTCTCACCTCTCTCTAGCTCTCATCTCTCTCTCTCTATCTCTCTCTCTACCTCTCTCTCTACCTCTCTCTACCTCTCTCTCTACCTCTCTCTCTCTCTCTCTCTCTCTCTCTATCTCTCTCTCTCTCTACCTCTCTCTCGCTCTCACCTCTCTCTAGCTCTCATCTCTCTCTCTCTATCTCTCTCTCTCGCTCTCTCTACCTCTCTCTCTACCTCTCTCTCTCTCTCTCTCTCTCTCTCTCTCTCTGTCGCACTCTCTCTCTCTCTCTCTCTCTCAATGTTATGTGTACTTCAAATGCAGACGTTTCGGTATTGTCAGATGTTTTGGTGTATTTCAGTTTTATCTTTCAGGATTTTATTGAGTCATGATTTCATTTTTAAAAAAGGTCTTATTTTCCTATCCACAGATGCTTGGTTGTGTCAGGAAAAAGCTCTTATATTTTCAATACGAGTTTTCATTGATTGATTTCAGTTTTAGTCGGTGGGTGAGATGATGTTTTGATGTGTTTTACATTAACATCCCATTTGGCGTGTCTGGACCTGAGCGTCCGGAGGTCTTAACAGACACTCACAACCCGTTTCCACGGCGACGTGTCCCAGGCAGGTGTGAAGTGTGTGTTTGTGAGCGGCGGAGCAGGTTTGATAATTACAGGTGATCCAGATGTCTCCGCTGATCTGATGTCAGGTGTATGTGGCGCTCTGAGGGTGTGTTTGACTGCTTTTGAACTGAAGGGTTGGACGCTTGCGTCTCTGCTCTTCTCGAACCTTCAACGGTGGAATACATCAGCCCAAAAAATCTGTTAACATATGGTTGTGAGATCGTGGCAAATTCATCATGAAAATGTAAAAGTTATGAGTTTGGTTGGTATTAGAGAGCTGTATTGTGTGGTGTGGGTTTGTAAGTGGGCATTCATTGCATGTCTAGCTGAAATGATTCGATTTTGCATAGTTTTGACATGAGTCAGCAACGCAGAATGCAAAAACAAGTAAACGTGCAGCATTGCATTTTTGAAAATACAGAAATAAATAGTTTGGGGTTTTTTTTAAGTAGAATTGGGCAGAATAAATGATATATTATATTATTTTGTATATATGTTTGGTTCTGTATGTTATATAGCATTTTAAATTATTGAGAAATATTGTTTTTGTTTATGATGTGCATGACACTGTCTTTAGCAGCGTATATAAGACTCCTTTATAGGAAGAATAGATTGTTACAGAATAGATTGTAGATTGAAGATTAACAAGCACTGGTCCAGAAGCAGTTTTTAGTTTTTTTACATCTTACACAAGTTTTAAATATATCTGTTTAAAATTATGTGTGCTGTTAAAAGACTGAAACAGGAAGTTCTTCTGGACCAGCGTTGGATCAGCAAGTTTTTCTGGAATGGTCTTTAGATTAGATTATCGAATAGAATAAAGTATAATAGAATAGATTTAATTATAGTTTTTTTTTATTATTTCATAAAATGGAATATATCCCTTAACTATTTTATTGTGAATAAAAAAATATGAATTCGTTTTTTAAGGCTTCTTAAGGGTTAAGTATCAGTCAGACTTGCATTAAGTTTGACGCTGAAGGAGTTATGGATTCTATATGTTATGGGTTTTATAAATGTTTCAGGTCGTTTCTATGAGTTCCTGTGGTATGGGGTGTGTAATGTGAGCTGTGCTCTTGTTCTCTGGGGATGTCATTATGGTGTATATACATCTAATGCAGCGGTTACCCCGGAGACCAGCATACAGAGACCCCATCAGTAATTACTGGAGACCACCAGGGTTAGAATTCTCCAGACACCTATAGACATGTACAGTCCATCAAACGCTCCAGGCTATGAATTCAGACCTGCGGTATCTTCCAGAGAACAGAAACTTTTCTATGGAAATGTTGCTGTTGAAAATCTTCTGGTTGTGCTGGTTTTACAGGCTATACTTAAAAAGAAACTACGATTTAAAATATATATATTAGTATAAAGAACAGAAGACATTTTTAAGAATGTATGTCCAAAACATATTTTAGATATTTAAATATTTATTTAGATACATATTTAAAATGTATTTTATATAATCGTATTTTTAACTGCGTTCAAGATTTTTTTTTATATAATTCATACTATGGTTAATTCATGTTAAGTAAGGGTTAATCCACATCAAGACGTGCGTTAAAGGATTTGTTTTAATGAAGGTCGTGGAGACCAACTCGCGTCAGGTGGTTGCCTGCGCGAAGTTTAGTAAAATCCCTTAACGCACAGCTAGCTGTGGATTATCCTGCTTATACCATGGTCATTGGCCAAGTTTAAGCCGTTATTGATGTTTACAGTCTAACTTTTGATCAAACAGGCGAAAATAACGTAAGTTAACTTTAAATGTAATCAAACTGACTGGTGCTACCCGTGCATTATAGGGTTTTAATACACACCTTCCACCCAATCAGAATGGAGCGTTCAAACAGACCATGGTATAATTTTAGTTGAATGTTTAGCATTTTTAATTATTTTACTTTTTAGGTTTAAATTGTTTTTTAGTTTAGTATTTCAAGTTAATCATTTTTCTTTCTACTATTGCAAACACGTCGTTTCATTTACGTACATTAAAGTACACTTAGATTCAAAGTTTCTTACACCAAAATATTTTTTTAGAGTAAAAAGAACAAACGGTGTAAGGTATATAATGTGTCCCTTAATGTCAGCAGTGTTTATACAAATCTGCTCTGGTGTTATGAAGACGGTTGTCGTGGTTACGGTTAATACGGTTACGTTTCAGTGATGTATATTTAGGGAACGAGTGTGTTTGAGAGAGATTTGTGGTTTGTGTCGTCCGGTCCGGTGCTGTCAGTTGTGTGACAGTAAGCAGAGCCGCTGGTGTTGTCTTTGATCAGTGCTGTGTGTCGAGCCCCTGCAGGCCCCCGGCTTACAAAGAGCCTTCTGTGTCACTACCTGACTGATTTTCCTGCCCGGCGTTCTGCTTGTTATCTCACTAGATCTCTTCAGACACACATATACACACACTGAGAACTGCCTCCCATATTACACCCGGGCGAGAGCTCACAACACACACACACACTGTACAAGGGATCCAAACCTTGTGTGCTTATAGAAACAAAATCATATTTCCTTAACATGTGTGTATGAGTGACCGCGGGTGTGCACACATTTACGCTGACTTACTGTATATTTACATTTATCTGCAATGTTTACACATCAGATCTTTGGAGTTTCTGTTAAGTCACTTTTAATATTAAATGGCTCGGTTTGTTACTGTATGTAAATCGTGATCGAAAAGAAAATGGATTTTGATGTATATGTGCTTCTCATCTGCAGTAAAGATGTATTTTTTGATGTATCTGTGACATCATTGAGATATTTTGAGGTAAATGCCAAGAAGGTTTTGACATGCGTGAGCTCAGCGTGAGTTGAAGAATTAATCTTTGAGTCACGGATGTCTGGATGTGATTTCGTCAGAATTTCGCACATTTTGGTCGAAGCAAAAAGCCCAATCTTACATCATCATAATGTCAAGGGACACAGTCACGTCCTTTACCGAAAAAGACACCAGACCGCAGGATTATAATACAGTCACGACACTCGGGAACATTAGAGAAGTGATGGAAGAGCATTGTGCGAGAAGTGTGGAAGGACATTAAAATATTTCATCGTTTATTTCTACTTCAAAAACATCTTGTTTTTTTTCCTAATTCCTTGTCAATTTCCATTATGCTCAATTGCAACGTGTACTGTGTATGTGTGTTTTTGTGTGTGTTTCTGTGTGTGTGTGTGTGTGTGTTTGTGTGTGTGTGTGTGTGTGTGCGTGTGTTTGTGCACATTTGTGTCTGTGTGTGCATGCAGGTGTGTTTTTAGCAGTGTGTGTATGTATGTTTAAATGTTTGTGTGTATTTGCATGTGTTTTCAGCAGTGTGTGTGCGTCTGTGTGTGTATGTTTTTAGCAGTGTGTGTGTGTGTGCGCTATGTTTGTGTGTGTATTCAACAGTTTGTGTGTGTGAGTGCATTTGTGTGTATGTGCATGTGCGTGTGTATTTTCAGCAGTGTGTGTGTGTGCGCGTTTGTGTGTGTGCATGCGTGCATGTGTTTACAGCAGTGTGTGGCGTTTTTCTTTGCGTGCATTTGTGTGTGTGTGTGTGTCTGCGTGCAAACGTGCATGTTTGTTTTTAGCAGTGTCTTTGTGTGTGTGCATTTGTGTGTGTGTGTGTGTGTGCGCGTGTGTGCGTGTGTGTGTGTGTGCACGTGCAAGGGTGCATGTTTGTTTGAAGCAGTGTCTATGTGTGCATGGCATGCATGCATGTGTGTGTTTTTAGCAGTGTGTTACGTTTGTCTGTGCGTGCATTTGTGTGTGTGCGTGCAAACGTGCATGTTTGTTTTTAGCAGTGTCTGTGAGTGCATTTGTGTGTGTATGTGCATGCACGTGTGTATTTTCAGCAGTGTGTGTGTGTGCGCGTTTGTGTGTGTATGTGCATGCGTGCATGTGTTTACAGCAGTGTGTGGCGTTTGTCTGTGCGTGCAAACGTGCATGTTTGTTTTTAGCAGTGTCTGTGTGTGCATGCATTTGAGAGTGTGTGTGTGTGTGTGTGTGTGTGTGTGTGCGTGCAAGGGTGCATGTTTGTTTGAAGCAGTGTCTATGTGTGCATGGCGTGCATGCATGCGTGTGTTTTCAGAATTGTGTGCGTTTGTGAGTGTTTGTTTTTCTGTGCGTGCATTTGTGTGTGTGTGTGCATGCATGTTTGTTTTTAGCAGTATCTCTGTGTGCATGCATTTGTGTGTGTGTGAGTGCATGCGTGCTCTCTGCAGTTGCTGGCGTCTGTCTGGTGGTTTTTGAGGGAAGAGTGAAATGAAAGAATGATCTGTATAAAGGTGTGTGTTGTGTATATACGGCTGAATAAGCAGCAGTGGCTGTTTAATCACAGCGTTCTCTTCTGAAATATTTGTGTATAATCATGCTGAAGTGTGTAAGTACCTGTCGTCCAGGTTGTGCTGGTTTCACGTCGGGTCATCTCAGTTTAATATTTTATGTCTATGTATTGACTTGGTAGGTAGACATGCTATAATGTGCAATAAAACAGAGTTTTACTCAGAATTGTATATTTTCTGATTTGTTTCACTTCAGTGTTGGGCATTAACCTCAACAAAATGTTTCATAAATGTAATTTGTGATTGTTTTGTTTTGTGATGGTCTCTCTTGAGCTAACCTGTGTTCTCTCTCTCTGTGTGTTTAGCTCCTTCAGTCTCCTGATGTGAAGGAGGACGCTGTTCTCTGCTGTTCTATGGAGGTATGTTGTTAAAACTCTTGTCAAACTGTAGATTGATGTCAGACCCAATATGACTCATGGGCACGGTTTCCAATCCTGACTCATGATCCTTTCCCATCGCTTCTGGTCCTCTCTCACTGTGCTATGTACATAAAAGCAAAAAAAAAACAAGAAGTGTATCTATGAAGGTCTCTTAATTAAAACATTTAGAAATCATCTTGTATGGTCATATAGCCTGCTTATTGACTTGTTTGAAAACAATATAAATATTTATGAGGACTGTTTTGTGTATATATATATATATATATATATATATAAATATATATTTATACATAGAACCATGTTTTTGCTGATGTATTATTATTTGTTCTACCATAGTTGAACTACATCATGGCTAAACTCTTGTATCTATAATGAAACTATGGTTAATTTGTGGTCCCTGTGCTTTTTAATGCAAATACTATTGTTAAAATATTGAAAATTTCACAAAGGCTTTTATTGAGATATCAGCAGACCACGCTATGTAATTCAAATTTTTATCTCATGTATCCAATTCTTATTGCTTTTGTTTCCGATCCGATTCCAAGCCTTTCGATTCCGATTCCAAACGGTCTGAGATTAGTTTAGAGATGTGGATTTTTGGTTTGTTTTCAGGATTCTGGGGTACGGCGGGGCTGTGTTTAGAGGCTTAAGATGCAAAATGTTGAGAACCACTTTAGTTCTGCCACTGGTCAAGATATCGGCTCTGTGTCATTGAGCCGTGGATCAGACGGCAGGTTTATAATATATACGTATACTTGCCAGACGGTCCTCTAGGTGTTGAATTAACAAAACATTATCATGAAATTCAAATTAAAGAAAAAAGTTAGGAGTGTTACGTATTCTCATAAAAAACTTCTTAAGACAGTTCTTTAAAAAATTCTCAAGATCGATCTTAGCATATATTTGGTTGTTTTACATGTTATTGTAACATTGTATTGAGGGAGAATCATCATTTTGATGTTAACTTCCCATTAAGGAATATTTATGTTGATATAATAATGATAATATCTATCTCCGTTACTTTAGTTTTCATTATTAAAGACGAGTGCTTTCTTAATTTATTCTGGGACAAAGTGACTCGAAACGGAGAGGGTCACAAGTATTATGCCGTAGTAACACACAAAAAGTATAATAATAAGTATATATTTAACGCTTGCTTACATATTAGCTAACATGCGATCGTTAACGCCGTTTAAGGGACGATTCACATTTTGCGTCTAAAAAACGGCAGCCGCACTGCTTTCTCATGCGGTGCACGTACGGCATTCTGAAAAGTTGAACTATTTTCATCTCGATGCGCTGCCGGCGAGTCTAGAAAAACAGGAGCGTTGCATCGCATGTGCATCGCTACCGCGCCGCTCCACATTTTTGCACGCCTGCCTCGTGTCTACATTTAAAAGAATGAACTTGCACGCGCAAAAAACGTGAAATGTGAATTGGTCTTTACTCATCACATGCTAACTTATAATAGGCCATTTAAGAATGCGATGTGCTTGTTACGCACATAAAGTTTATTAGATAAACATATACTACCACACGAGGAAGCGAGTGCAATATTAATTTATCCTAACGACAAAAATAAAAATGTAGAGAAAATATTTGAGAATGTTTGAAGATTTTTTAAGAATCACACTTACCAACATTCTTACGGACTTCCTATCATTTATCTTAAGATCAATCTTATATTTTGTCTTAAGAACAGTTTTATGATTCCGGCCCCAGATGTTCCTCAAAACAATGCACGACCGGAATCGTTTTTTCTTCTCATTTTTATTTTTCACAACTGTCTACAGAGCACTAGATTGAACATTAGTTACACGTCCTTTAATCGAGTTGATGCATCATTGTACAGACTCGATGCTTATAGTGCGATATCAAACCAATCCAGTGAGGTCAGCAGAATCTTAAAGAGCGTTTGACCTCCTGTCTGTAGAAACAAACACAGACCATCAGACCTCTATCACAGCTCGTGTTTGTATCCATCCAGCGAGTAAATGAGTAGATGAAGTATCAGTCAGACAGACTCCTCTCTCTTTGTCTCTTTCTGTCTCTCTCTCTCACACAGACAAGCATCTGTCTCTCTCCCCCTCCCTGCAGTTGACCTCTGACCCCTGCTCTAGCTTGAGTGTGTCTTATTTCCTCTCGTCTGCTTCTGCGTATCTGGCTTATATTTATCCGGCAATATTCTGTGTTATTCGCAAATAAATGAATGTCTGATGTCGTTGTCGTAGCTCCAGAGCACCGGACGCTTGTTGGAGGATCAGCTGCCGGAGATGATGACCGAGCTGCTGGCCGCCGTGAGGGATAAGATGTTGTGTCCGTCCGAGTCCCAGCTGACGCGTTCGCTCCTGATGGAGGTCGTCGAGCTCCATGCTCACCGCTGGAGCCCGCTGGAGGCGCTGACCACCGCTTACTACAACAGAACCATCCAGAAACTCACAGCGTGATGGATGTGTGACGGCCGCGTGCAACTACACAACCATCACGATAACTTTCAAGCAAACCACTGGAGGTCACGGACACGCTGAACGGCCACAGAATGTTTCACAAGGCCGTCGGCACGTACACGCATACACACGGCAACAGACAGATGACAGAAACACGGATGAGACGGGCATTATGGGATGGGGGTTGGCCGAAGGGTCGGAGTTCAAAGGGTAAAATATGCAGATGGAAATGAATATGTATTTATTTTCACGTCAGACCTGCATATTTATGAGTAAATCCAGACATACGGACTCGAAACCAGACGGTCATTACACACGCAGACAGACAGTCGGTCGTGTGTGTGTGTGTGTGTGTGTGTGTGTGCGTTTTAAGAGCTTCCATGAAACGGAACGATAACAAAAAAGATGTACAGTGCACATTTCACCACAAAATCAAAAGAAATAGGTTATTTTAAAATAGGAAAATGAAGCCTAGTTTTCAAACATTCAAGATATTTTGCCTTCAGTTCCTCATTGCTGTAATGCTATTTGTTTAACTTGAATTCAGATTATTCACAGTGGTACTGTACTGCAGTAATGTTTGACTGTTCACCTCAAATACTTTTATCATTTTACAATATTGAATTATACGTTTCATTATGAATAATTTAAAGACCGTACATTTAAAATAATTATAAGACGTTATAATTGTATATTTTTATATATACTTTATATACATATACAGTGTATATACATAGGTATATATATATATATATATATAAATATATATATATATATGGGACTAAAATCTTAGTTTTTTTTTGTTAATGATGGTTAAGATAATGTAATGAAGAATCTGAAAAGAGAAACAGGCTTCGTTTTTGTTTTTAATATAACAATTTGATTATTTTGTTACAAACTGTGGCATGTTGACATCTTCCGTGTGATTGGTCCTCGCAGCGATGAATTATTAAGCTAAGGACAGTACAGGTTGAATCTCCAGACAGTTCGGAAGCCCAGGGGCTGAGCTCCATCCATCCATCCATCCATCCAAACCCCTCGGGTGTTAGGAGCACGCCGTCGCCCCACAGGGGTGTCCAGCTGGGGTCACATCAGCTCCAAAGAGCGAGACCTTCTTTTGTCATAGCCCCTCACACACGGCAGATGGCTGCAAGACTCTGAAAGGCTTGGACACACACACACGCACGCACGCACAGCTCTTCCTCCAGTGTGTTTTCGTGAGGTTCAACATAACGTGATCTGATTCTCCACATGATCAGTCGGATCTCTGAGTTTTCTGTTTTGTTTGTTGTTGTTGTTGTGGGCCACGTCCAATAGCGGCCTCTCGTCCCTGTTTATAATGTGTTATAGTGTCTTAATACTATGCATCGTTGATGTTATTATTCTTTCTTTTATTGCGTTTTTTATAAAGAACGTGTGTAATAGGCCTCATTCATGTGTGTTAAAGCATCGGTGCGTACATTTTTAGAAAAATTCAAATCAAGGATTTAAAGATAATGCTTTACAAACTAATGTGCAGAACAGATTTCTATGGAAATTGTTGATACATTGATTTTCATTGATTTTCATGACAATATTTTATTTTTCAAGTATTTAATGTCGTTTATGTATGAGCAATTTCTAAAGTAATGCTGTTTTGATGAATGAGGTCCAGTGTTTTAGCCGTAGATCCGTTGCACAGGATTCATTTTGTTTTGCACTGTTTTAAGGCAATTGCTTTGAAAAAAGAAAAGAGAGAGAGAGAGAGAGAGAGAGAGAGAAAAAGTGTATGTATAAGCGACATGGGTTGTAGAAGATTTTGAATGTTGAACATTTCTGGCTAGAATGATTTTTAGATTTGAAATGATTTTGGGAGAAAACGGTGGCCTTGAAACCCCTGTGCGTTTAATGTTGAATCTTTTGTTGGAGATTGAAAGACCTGTGCAGAACAGTTTTTTATTGCCCTGCGTCGTTCGGCTTGCTCAATAGAAAAAATATAAAAGATTACGCATGAATGAAAATTAAATTGGTTGTTAAGTATAAAAGCCATTTTGCCGTGGTCGTTCTATTTAACCATTAAACCATTTACTTTTAACAAATTTGATGGTGATAAAATCTTTGAACATTATATATATATAGCTAATAAGTGTCAATTTCTCTGGCTTTGGTGACTGTGTGCATTATGATATTGAGTTAACACAAGCCAGTCATCTAGTTCTATATAAGCTATGTGTAATCTTGTAAACGGCATATGAATATGGAACATAGGAAATGTTTTGATCTTAGTTGGTGGCCTCCAGCTTTAGTCATTTATTGAAGGAAACACGAGCAGAACCTCAGACGTTCTGGCAGCTTTGGACTTTTCTGTACCTTTTGTCTTGCATCAAGAATCTAAATGTAAAGAACACACACTCGCAAAAACACGGCGGGTCAAACTTCACCCCAAAATTATATTTTGTGTAAAAACATTAAGTTTGATTTTCGCACAGTGTTTGCCATGAGATTCTCATGATCACAACCTGATTGTACGTTTTAATTTTTACTACTTTATTCTCATTATTCCAAGTCTTTTTATTTTCTTAGCGAAGACACAGTTCTTGGGTATTTTACTATAAATTAAAAGCACTAAAACAAATGTTACCATAATGTACGAATAGCGTTCTTATCATCGCGGTAATGAGAATTTGGTGGAAATCGTTTATTTGTTTTAATAAAAATGTGTCAATGGCACCATAACAGGCTTTTCTTTTGCAAAATGTAATTTCATGATTTTGGGGTGAAATGTGAGATTCAACCGTACAGAGTGATGTCATACACACACATAGAATAACATCGTCTTTGTGAGTGTGTGTTTCTAAATCATGAGTTTGTTGTTGTTTTTATATTTTTGAGTTCATTTGATCTGGTTTGGATCT